>NC_049984.1:19222217-19240836 GCF_000003815.2 Branchiostoma floridae | reverse complement strand
GGGGGCCCAAAATTGTCGGGGACACCTCGTTTTTTTTTGGGCCCCCTCTCCAAATTTTCAGAAATATTTCACAGCAGCTTCTTTGGGGGGAGGGCAATAAAGTTCTCGTTTGGAACTTGGGGGCGTCCAAGTTTGATAAGGCTTTTGCAAGCGTTCGTCTCCTGGGTAGGGGGGCCCCAAAAGTCCAGGGCTGAACCCGGTGTTTTGGGGCCCCCCTCTTTAAATTTCCAAAACTAGTTCACAGACCGCTTTTAGGAGTAAGACATTAAAGTACTTGTTGGGAACTTGTTGACGTCCAAGTTTGATAAGGATTGTGCAAAGCGTTCGTCCCCTGGGAAGGGGGGCCCCAAAATTCATGGGCTCAACCCAGTATTTTGCCCCCCCCTCCTTAAATTTCCTAAGCTAGTTCACACACCGCTTTTCTAATAAGACATTAAAGTACTTGTTGGGAACTTGTTGACGTCCAAGTTTGATAAGGATTGTGCAAAGCGTTCGTCTCCTGGGAAGAGGGGACCCAAACGTCCAGGGCTTAACCCGGTATTTTGGGGCCCCCCTTCTTGGCTAGTTCATAGAGCTCAACCCGGTATTTTGGGCCCCCCTCCATAAATTTCCAAAGCTAATTCACAGACCGCTTTTTTTAGTAAGACATTAAAGTACTTGTTGGGAACTTGTTGACGTCCAAGTTTGATAAGGATTGTGCAAAGCGTTCGTCCCCTGGGAAGGGGGCCCCAAAAGTCCAGGGCTCAACCCGGTATTTTGGGGCCCCCCTTCTTGCCTAGTTCACAGAGCTCAATCCGGTATTTTGGGGCCCCCTCCTTAAATTTCCAAAGCAAGTACAAATACCCCTTTTTGGAGTAAGACATTTAAGTTCTTATTGGGAACTTGTTGACGTCCAAGTGATAAGGATTGTGCAGAGCGTTCGTCCCCTGGGAAGGGGGGCCCCAAAAGGCCAGGGCTGAACCCGGTATTTTTGGGCCCCCCTCCTTAAATTTCCAAAGCTAGTTCACATACCCCTTTTTGGAGTAAGACATTCAATGACTTGTTGGGAACTTGACGACGTCCAAGTTTGATAAGGATTGTGCAAAGCGTTCGTTCCCTGGGAAGGGCCCCAAAAGTCCAGGGCTGAACCCGGTATTTTGGGCCCCCCCTCCGTAAATTTCCAAAGCTAGTTCAAAGACCACTTTTTCTAGTTACACATTTAAGTTCTTATGAGGAAGTTGTTGACGTCCAAGTTTGATAAGGATTGTGCAAAGCGTTCGTCCCCTGGGAAGGGGGGCCCCAAAAGTCCAGGGCTCAACCCGGTATTTTGGTGCCCCCCTCCTTAAATTTCCAAAGCTTGTTCAAATACCCCTTTTTGGAGTAAGACATTTAAGTTCTAATTGGGAACTTGTTGACGTTCAAGTTTGATAAGGATTGTGCAAAGCGTTCGTCCCCTGGGAAGGGGGGCCCCAAAGTCCAGGGCTGAACCCGGTATTTTGGGGCCCCCCTCCTTAAATTTCCAAAGCTTGTTCAAATACCCCTTTTTGGAGTAAGACATTTAAGTTCTTATTGGGAACTTGTTGACGTTCAAGTTTGATAAGGATTGTGCAAAGCGTTCGTCCCCTGGGAAGGGGGGCCCCAAAAGTCCAGGGCTCAACCCGGTATTTTGGGGCCCCCCTCCTTGCCTAGTTCACAGAGCTCAATCCGGTATTTTTGGGCCCCCTCTCCTTAAATTTCCAAAGCTAATTCAAAGACCGCTTTTTTTGGAAAGACATTAAAGTACTTGTTCGGAACTTGTTGACGTCCAAGTTTGATAAGGATTGTGCAAAGCGTTCTTCCCCTGGGAAGGGGGGCCCCAAAAGTCCAGGGCTCAACCCGGTATTTTGGGGCCCCCCTCCTTAAGTGCCTAAGTTCACAGAGCTCAATCCGGTATTTTGGGGCCCCCTCTCCTTAAATTTCCAAAGCTAGTACAAATAACCCTTTTTGGAGTAAGACATTTAAGTTCTTATTGGGAACTTGTTGACGTCCAAGTTTGATAAGGATTGTGCAAAGCGTTCGTCTCCTGGGAAGGGGGGCCCCAAAGTCCAGGGCTGAACCCGGTATTTTGGGTCCCCCCTCCTTAAATTTCCAAAGCTAGTTCACATACCCCTTTTTGGAGTAAGACATTCAATGACTTGTTGGGAACTTGTCGACGTCCAAGTTTGATAAGGATTGTGCAAAGGCTCAAAGCGTTCGTTCCCTGGGAAGGGGGGCCCCAAAAGTCCAGGGCTGAACCCGGTATTTTGGGGCCCCCCTCCTTAAATTCCAAAGCTAGTTTACAGACCGCTTTTAGGATAAGACATTAAAGTACTTGTTGGGAACTTGTTGACGTCCAAGTTTGATAAGGATTGTGCAAAGCATTTCGTCCCCTGGGGAAGGGGGAGGGGGAAGGGGGGGCCCCCAAAATCAAAGGGGGGGGAACCCGGGTATTTTCGCCCCGCCCCCCCCCCCCTTCTTAAATTTCCAAAAGCTAGTTCACAGACCGTTTTTTTAGTAAGACATTAAAGTCCTGTTGGGAACTTGTTGACGTCCAAGTTTGATAAGGATTGTGCAAGCGTTCGTCTCCTGGGAACGGGGGCCCCAAAAGTCCAGGGCTCAACCCAGGGCTAGTTCACAGATCGTTTTATCTAGTAAGGCGGATAACTACGCAAACCTATGATCATAGGAAAAACAGTTTATTTTTAGAAAAGATTGCACGGACCATTTCCTGCAATAACCGGACGATATTCCATCCGACTTTAAACTAGCTATAGTTTGGCGTGCTTTGGGTGAACGTTGTGCTGGTGTCGCCGGGAGCTTGGGAGGGCTCCGGCAGAATTTTAACTGTCACCTAATCAATTTGAACACGTGCCTTTGTTTTAGGCTTTCATTTTTAGTAAACAGTTTGTTTTGACATATAAGATAAATAAAGACTACTGTACGAACTTTTCTGAGAAAGCTGCGTGCCTTTCACAATGTAAGGCAATTGGACACCAAGACAGTACTTCCTATCATTTTTGTTTTGCTATTGGTTTGGATGTGTGAGATCATATATTCTTCATGTCTAAAGGCTTCCAGTCTGAAACTCGGACGGCCTTTGCCGGCCTTCGCTCGAGGTTCGCCCGAGGTTCGCCCGATTTCAGCTCTGTCAAAATTATTGTATTATGGTGAATAAGACTGGTCTGTTCACTTTGTGGCTCTTGTGGTAGTTTTTGGATTGGTGTATCACCACATTCCTGTTAACATTATTGTTTTCAGTGTGCCTTTCCACTCCACTCATGTCCTACATATATCCCGCAACTCAGAAATTTAATTTGACACAAATATTAGCTTTTTACAAGGTTAGTCAGTTCTGACTTCGTCCATGTTTAAGACATAGTACAATATCATTAGCAAATTATAATCAGTTGTCTTGGACGGACGTCGGACGGGCTCCGTCCATTTGTAAAGGGGGCAGATTTTCAGCGAAAAAAAAGCCGATACTCGGGCGATGTTGAAATTCGGCGAGCTCTGACCGAGCTGCAAATTCGGCCGGCGTCCACATGAATTGTAAAGCTGGCTTAAAGGGGGCTTAAGGACAGACACCTTATCCAACACTGCAAACCATAATTGCTTCACTGAGGCTTGTATCTTACGGACACTTGTTTATTTCACGGCCACAACTTTGAACCTAAAAAAGACGAAATGTAAGGTAGCCTGTGTTTACACAATCTCTCGCTGGCCGGGATTAATGACCCCTTCCGTGGCAGCAACTGTATGGCCGGCCGCTAGGAGCGCGATTTTAGTCAGGCTATAATAGTATAAAGTAAATGACATTTGGTCGTTGTTTTCTTGGGACTGAAAACGTCTTTATTTTCAAAAAATAGCCCTCCATATTAACTCATAATATATTGATAATTGGAAAGATATCTAAAAAATAGCCCTCCATATTAACTCATAATATATTGATAATTGGAAAGATATCTTGTGGAAATGGAAAATCCTGGTCCGCCAAATGACATTAACAGATAATTTTCTCGATTGCGGATTAACACTAGATATCTGGAATAAACCTCACTCTGGCATACATTTTGGTCACCAGCCCTGAAAACTATCCTTCATGTGGATCTGGGTCACTGTACGTTAATCATTATTCACAAGTTTACTCAAGGATTCGTCAGTTTGACTATTGTTAATACACAGTAAGATCTACGTTGTATCATGGCTCCTTGTGGCGAAACAGTGTGCCCATGTCCATGATTGACTTTATTTCAGCGAGCTCAAGTTCTTTGCTACTTACGATTAGTCCGATCAACACATGCTGATATTCCATACCGTTGATTCAACGAGCACTGACGGGCAAGATTGTGGGGAGATAAACAACTGCAGTTTGATCAATAATTGCCTAAGGGTGCATCGCACTACTCTCCAAGCAGAGATTGGTGGGGGAAAATCGTGAGTTGGTGGGGAGGCTGATCGAAAATTACGGCATATAAGGAAAAGGTCACAATTTTCCCCACAACAACCTCAGCTTGGAGAGTAGCAAGTTTCAATAGATCGTTACTATCAAGGCCTGGATGATGATTAGCCAAAAATTGAATATAAACCGTGACTTCGTCGAAAAAATTCTGCATATTTCGTGAGGCTGTGTCAATGTTTACTGTGGAAAGTTCTTGTCCCAGAAATCACATTTCTCAGCCAGATATCCCTGTTCCAGTTGGTTAGTTGGTCCCCTGAACTTCATGTTAACGTAGTTGTTGAGCTTGTTGTACTTTGGCCAGTTGATGAAAGCACCAGACAGTTGTGGCTGGGAGGAGACTCGCCATCCTGAGTTGTTGGGATCTCCGGTGTGGAGGAAGTTTCCAAAGTAGTAGGCCATGGAGTCGGCTGTGCTCTGTTCTTCATCAGTCACGTTCAGTCCGGCTAGCTTCAGGGTTTGGAAGAGATAGGGGACGTCGGAGCCATGACAGACACTGCTGTAACACTCCTCGTCAAAATGTGCCCACAGTTGCACATCAGCGGCCTCGGTCATCTGGTCGAAATGGTAGAGCCACACGTCTGCCAGGCCAAAGTGATTAGCTGCACGGATGACCCTCCGTGTAGGACAGGCGTAGTAGTGGTCTGTGATTGCACGTGACATCGTCGGGCGTTGGTCCCCCGATGAATCCGGTGGGTACTCTTGCAGCACTAATTCTGCTTTCGCCAGGAAAACGCTAAGCATGACTTCTTGATACAGCATTGTTTCCATACTGACCTTCCAGCCATCGTATACAATAGGACAAGCGTCGTCAGTGGTGGAACCAATGATAAAGGGCTTCTTCTGGAACTTCCCGTTCAGGAACATTTCCTGGAGGTGCTGAGTTTTGGCAATGGTTCCATCAACATGAGGTGCCCACTCCACATACTTCTGTATGATATCGTTTAGGATGACGGGCTCCGCCTTGGTCGCAACTCTACTGATGTCGCTTGCATTTTTAGCCCGAAAGCATGTCATGTTGCCAGTGGTACAGTTCAGAAGTTCAGCTACAGCTGCAAAGCTTCAGAACGTGTCTTGTGAGAAATGAAGGGAATACTCATCATGACAGCTTGTTTGAAGAGGTGTTCAGTATTTTCTGCTATGAGATGGAGAGCCACAGAATCTGCTCCTGAACTTTGCCCCATGATGGTCACCTGGTCTTTGTCTCCCCCAAAGCTTTCTATGTTACTTTGGACCCATCGCATGGCAGCTATCTGGTCCAGTGTTCCATAGCTTCCTGTAGCCGCTCCCTCACCCTCCCCAGCTACCAGAAAGCCCAGAGCCCCAAGCCTGTAGTTAGTGGTGACTACAACAGATCGTGTTTTATTGGCTAAAAAGCGGCCATCAAGAACCAGGTCTGTAGCTGCACCATATCTGTACCGTTTCCCAGGAAACCAAAGAGCCACTGGTAACTTTTCTGTGGGATTGAAGGGGAGGGGGGTGAAGATGTTGAGGTGTAGGCAGTCTTCGCTGAACTTGTTATCCCTCGGACAGCCAAACTCCTGGCGGACGTCAGGTAAAAATTCGCAGGTAGTCTGTATTCGGAAAAAAAGAGGCAACACTCTTCATTATCACAGTATAGATCAGTAAATCAACATATTCTTGTGCAAAAAGTGAACTAGCAAACCTCTTTCTCTTCTTGTTTTGAGATTGAGGAGATTAAATCATTTGTAGCTTATCCCGGATGGCTTACCTGCCAGCAGCCTGGCCGAGGAACGGTGGCGTTGTATGTCTGTGGTGACCAGGGAGTGTTGAACGGCTGGGGCGGTTTCCAACGCATGTACATGTCTCCTACTGGTGGCATGCCAAAAGGCAGCCCGAAGAAGATGGCTGCCTCATCAGTATAGATCCCCTTCACCGGGCCAAACTGTGTTTTCGCCATTGGTCCATCTTGTAGCTGGGGTACAATTCCGTCAGCTTTCCCCGGTGTAGAGAAAAGAATAAAAAGCAGTGAGAAAAGCCATGCCGACTCCATGGTTGGACTGAGTGCTCGCTGTCACAAACAACACGTCCTTATTAGCATATTACCACCGACTTTTGTACTTTGGCTTCATTGCTTGACCTAGTTAAACATTTTGTAATCTGCGGGACATCAAAAGACACAGGCCTGTTTGCTTTCTTCTTATCTCCTGTCCGCCGTGTTACGTTGGGCACCATCAGTGCAAGCTCTTATTTTGTAGACGTCGAAAATAACATTATCAAAGCGATAAGTCAGAAAATAGAAAAAAAAAACACTAAACCGTACGCGTTCGTAAAAACTAAATCATTGTTGAACAAGAGTTCGACAACCTCATTCCTTTCATAAACTGATTTTCAAACAAATTACATTTGCATAATTTATGTATGGTGATGTTCACCTTCAACTAACACAAGTATAAAGTTTCATCATTTATGATTAAGCGGTTTTGCTATTTTTGTTTCAACTATGCAAATCATCTTCTCATTTGCATGTTTGGCATTTGTTTATGTCCTTTTATCCTCATTACGTATGCAGATCAGATTCTGATTTGCATAATATGTATAACATTGTGTACATATTTGTCTATTAAAGCTACCAGCATGCCTGAATTTATGGAAATCCGTCGTTCCTTTCTTCAGCTATCCTCTTTAGATTTTTTTTGCAAAAATGCCCCTGCAGTTCCAATAGTAAATGTTAGGGGCTCAAGCAAGCCCCACCTTCTCCTGACGTCCTGAAGATAACTTTGACCCAAATGTCAAGACCCTGTTATGTCCGAGACAAGAGATACATTGAAATACTGTCTGCTATGATAGAATATTCTCATTGATTATGTCAGTTTTTTTACATCTTTGTCTAAGCTGCCTATGTTCCGTAAATCATCAAAATCAGTTACTCCTTTCTTGAGTTATCCTCTTGGCAAAATATGCCCCAGGAATTCCAAATCTAGCGCTAGGAGGCCCAAACTTTTGTCGCTTCTTTCCACGGACCAAGTAGCAAAAGGGCTACTTGGAAAACTATGCCTGCGCTTCCATGTGTTCGCTGAAGGTGAACATCACCATACATAAACTATGCAAATGTAACTTGTATGAAAATCAGTTCATGGAGGTATGAGGTCGTAGAACTCTAGTTCAACAATGATATAGTTTTTACAAAAGCGTACGATTTAGTGTTTTTTTTTCTATTTTCTGACTTATCGCTTTGATAACGTTATGTTCGACGCCTACAAAGTGAGAGCTTGCACTGATGGTGCCCAACGTGACACGGCGAGACAGGAGATAAGAAGAAAGCAAACAGACCCGTGTCTTGTGATGTGCCGAAGATAGTGAAGATGTTTGGCTACGTCAGGTGATAATGCCAAAGTACAAAAGTCGGTGGTAAGGGCCTGTTGTTTGTGACAGCACTCAGTCCAACCATGGAGTCGACATGGCTTTTCTCGTTGCTTTTTATTCTTTTCTTTGCACCGGGTAAAGCTGACGGAATTGTTTCCCGGCTGCAAGATGGACCAATGGCGAAAACACAGTTTGGTCCGGTCAAGGGGATCTATACTGATGAGGCAGCCATCTTCTTCGGGCTGCCATTTGCCATGACACCAGTAGGAGACATGTACATGCGTTGGAAACCGCCCCAGCCGTTCAACACTCCCTGGTCACCACAGACATACAACGCCAACGTTCCACGGCCAGGCTGCTGGAAGTCTTCCTGGATAAGCTACAAATGATTTAATCTCCTCTATCTCAAAACAAGAAGAGAAATAGGTTTGCTAGTTCACTTTTTGCACAAGGATATGTTGATTTACTGATCTATACTGTGATAATGAAGAGTGTTGCCTCTGGTTCTTGATGGCCGCTTTTTAGCCAATAAAACACGATCTGTTGTAGTCACCACTAACTACAGGCTTGGGGCTCTGGGCTTTCTGGTAGCTGGGGAGGGTGAGGGAGCGGCTACAGGGAGCTATGGAACACTGGATCAGATAGCTGCCATGCGATGGGTCCAGAGTAACATAGAAAGCTTTGGGGGAGACAAAGACCAGGTGACCATCATGGGGCAAAGTTCAGGTGCAGATTCTGTGGCTCTCCATCTCATGGCAGAAAATACCGAACACCTCTTCAAACAAGCCGTCATGATGAGTATTCCCTTCATTTCTCACAAGACACGTTCTGAAGCTTTGCAGTTGTAGCTGAACTTCTGAACTGTACCACTGGCAACATGACATGCTTTCGGGCTAAAAATGCAAGCGACATCAGTAGAGTTGCGACCAAGGCGGAGCCCGTCATCCTAAACGATATCATACAGAAGTATGTGGAGTGGGCACCTCATGTTGATGGAACCATTGTCAAAACTCAGCACCTCCAGGACACGTTTTGGAACGGAAAGTTCCAGAAGAAGCCCTTTATCATTGGTTTCGCCACTGATGACGCTTTCCCGATCATATACGATGAATGGAAGGATAAAATGACACCAAGTTTATATGAAGAAGTCATGCTAAGCGTTTTCCTGGCGAAATCAGAGTTAGTACTGCATGAGTACCCACCGGATTCATCGAGGGACCAACGGCCGAAGCTGTCACGCGCTGTCACAGACCACTTCTATGTCTGTCCTACACGGAGGGTGATCCGTGCAGCTGATCGCTTTGGACTGTCAGACGTGTGGCTTTACCGTTTCGACAAGAAGACGCCGGCCGATAACAAAAGTGTGCATCTGTGGGCACATTTTGACCAGGAGTGCTACTACCGGATCTGTCACGGCTCCGATGTCCTGTATCTCTTCCAAACTCTGAAGCTAGCCGGACTGAACGTGACTGATGGAGAACAGAGCACAGCCGACTCCATGGCCTACTACTTTGGAAACTTCCTCCACACCGGAGATCCCAACAATTCCGGATGGCGAGTTTCCTCCCAGCACCAGGCCCATCCACAACAGTCTGGTGACGTCATCAACTGGCCAAAGTACAACAAGCTCAACAACTACGTCAACATGAAGTTCGGGGGACTAACCACCCAACTGGAACTTGGGTATCGGGCCGAGAAGTGTGATTTCTGGGACAAGAACTTTCCATAAACATCAGACACAGCCTCGAATAATGCGGAATTCTTCAGATGAAGTGTCTAATCAGCATCCAGGCCTTCATAACAACGATCTATTGAAACTTGCGATATAGTTAAGCAATGATTGACCAAACTGCAGTAGTTTATCTCTCTACAATTTTGCTCGTTGAATCAACTTTATGGAATGTCAGCATGTGATGATTGGGATAATAATCGTTAGTAGTAGCAAAAAAAACATGATCAAATAGTTCAATATTGTCATGTGCACACTGTTATGCCACAAAGAGTCATGATAGATCTTAATTACTGTCTGTTAACAATAGTAGAACTGACGAATCCGTGAGTACATTTTGGAATAATGATTAACGTACAGTGACTCAGATCCAAATGAAGGATAGTTTTCAGCAATTTACAGTGCTGATGACCAAATATGTATGACAGAGGGAGACTTATACCAGATATATAACACTAGTTCACCTTAATCCGTGGGTAACCTAAATTCGTTGTTAAAAAAACTAAGTATTTAGAGACTTCAAGTCAACGACGTGGGTTTCAAGTGTTAACATTTTCAAGATATTGCAATGTGAAACTACCTTGTATCGACTTAACGATCCCCAAATACCCTATTTTTATATACAATAGATATGGGTTACTCTGCGGATAAAGGTGAAATAACGTTATAATGTAGCGTTAATCCGTCATCGACAAAGTTATGTCACTGACATTTGGTCATGGTCATGGTCACTGACGACCAGCATTTTCCATTTCCACAAGATATCAATGTATTATGAGGTAAAATATTTCCAATGATCAATATATTATGAGGTAATATGTAAGGTTAGTTTGTGAGAATCAACACCTTTTCAGTCCCAAGAAAACAACAACCAAATCAGGTCCAGGGGGAACTAATGAAGGACGTAGTATCCTGATGAAGGAACCATCCAGTTTCATTGTCCATGACTAGCAGCCATAAAGCAAAATTGAGATAAGACAAGATTGGGATACTCTAGTTTGTTTTTTCTGATGTCCGATTTCCAAATTTTTTGGAGAGCGTGAATGGCTTGACCAACTCTATATTTATTTCGAACCTCTATGTCGCGTTTGACGTCAGTGTAACCCCCCATGATATTTGAATAACCATCTCAATTGCAGACCCATCGGAGGCAGAGAGCTGTGCTATAAATGTGTGGTTTAAATGAATGAATTTAGTTTTTGATACACTCAGATCCAGTCCAATACTTAAATTGACATGCTGCTTCGACTTTGTAAAGAAGGTGTCTGTGATGACCCTCCGCAATGCTTAGTCGATCTTAGTCCAAACATATAACAAGAGTTCGTAGACCTCAGGCCTGCATGAAATGTATTGGGTGTCTGTAGACCTATTGTCCTTTTCGTCCGTGGTTGCGTCGTTGGAAAAGTGAGATTTTTACCGTGTTGGTACCGGTTGTGCACCATGCAAAAGTCTGAAATTCCATTTTCTGAATGTGTACGTTTGGGCATGGATGAACATTATTTATTTTGGATTTCTTAAGCATGTAACCAACCTCAGTACCTTGAAGTTGTTGAGACGACTTTTCCTACCTTTTTTTGTCTCAGATGGCCCATGTAGTTATTCTGTCACATATGATATATTCAGTACTGATATGTTCCTATTTCAATGTACTGACCTAATGCAGCTGCTAAATCTCCTTAGTGTGTCAATGATATTCAAGATTTATTTCTGGATTGTTATATAACTTGACACTGGAAGGTTATTTGCATAACTTGACCAATCATATTTTTACAGTAGTTCCATAGACAATATGAATAGTGCTAGCCCCCATCCAGCAGCAACAGTTAGTCCCCAGGGTGGTATGATATTTTTATTCAATCCGTCCAACTAAAACCTAAATCTCTTAAAGTACCTAAGCCAAATTCAACAGCAGAATTTACTATTCAAAATGTTCTTGTCAATCCCATTCATAGATGGCAAGCTGCTGGCAACTTTTAAAACTTCAGATAGCTGTTGTAGTCAGAGTGATCAACAACCAGCAAACGTCCCCCAAAATCAATGAGCAGTTGCTTAGAGGGGGGAAACATTTCATCATATTTTTGCAGTGACAAAATGCAACAAATGATACTTAATTTAAAACAGAACAAAGCCTCTACCACTTAACCCTGCCCGTACTATAGATTAAGCAGGCCCAAAAATCAAGCGGATATGACTAAAAATTACCTTTATACAATACAGAAATGGCATCCCCAAAGAAACAACAAGAAACAAAGGAAAAATCATACACATACCTTTCTCTTACACTCAAGCTCCAGACATTTCTCCTCCACTTTAGAAAATTGTATTTTCTGCTGATTGCCACACAAGGTAAAGGAACTTGTACCAGAACTTTAAACTCAGTACTACACAGCTCTCAAAACACCACAAACTCGGACTAAGAACCAAACTCAAATTGTACCTAACCAAAACAGCAACAGATACTAGTATATAATCTGGCAGGAGACACGTTGATACAAAGTAACCTGATACATTGAACAGATGATGGTTCTACACGTAAACTTAAAGACCTATCAATCAACCCAAACCCAACCGTCATCTGTTTTCACAACCAAGCAGATATTGGGGGATGCCCCAACCACACAAAAACAGGGTCAACCTACAGTATCAAGTTCAAGCACTAGGAGGCCCAAAATCAAACCTGACCACCAGGACAACAGCACCAACCCATGTAACAAATAGCAACACAATGGCACCTTGCGTTCCGGAGATACAGCGCACATGCCGTGCCCGCACAAAAGGTAACCTGGAATGTCAAGTTCAAGCACCAAGGGCACCAAAATCAAAATCGAGAATTATTCAGCCACCGCCAACACATGTGCCAAATATCATTGCGCCCGCACCAACCGTTCAGAAGATATAACTCCGGAAATACCCCTCCCGGACACAAAATTCGACCTGCCGTGTCAAGTTCAAACACGACACGGCCCAAAGTCAATCCTAGGCAACAAGCAACAACTCCCCACCCATGCACCAAAAATCATCGCAATGGCGCGTATCGTTCTGGACACACAGCGCCAAAAGTGCCCAAAAAACACAAAAAATGACACCTGCAATGTCAAGTTCAAACACCAGGAGGCCCAAAATCAAACATAAGTGTCAAGCTACCACCCCCAACCCACCTACCAAAAATCGTTGTGCTCGCACTATCCGTTCTCGAGATACAGCGCCCTAAATCTCCAGCTTCCAAAAATTCCCACGCCCCTGAAAACCATACCTGCATACATGCAGGTAATAAACAGATATGGAGTAAGAGGGTCCCCCTGTAAAACTAGTATCAATACTGAATGGATCCGTCTCTGCATCAGGGGTGACTAATACAGCAGAAGTATCTCACGTGACATATATGGCTTTAATTACGCTGACAACATCTGGTGGAATACCATAAGCATCTAGAATTAGGAACAATTTTGTTACGGTCGATAGAATCGAAAGCCTTACGAAAATCGATAAACACAAGTACAGCTTCCTAAAGTTCATACCCACACACCAAGTATGAAACCAATCCCTCCAGTCGTTCTTGAATTATCTTGTTGACAGACACACACACACACACACACACACACACACATACACAAACGCTAGTGAAAATGTAACCTCCATGAATATTTCTAGTCTGTGTAATACAAACTCTGCTGTAGGAGATTCCCTAGTCACGGTAAGAAGTTTGTTGAAGACATGCGACTAATTTCTTGCGTAATACTGAAAACTGTGAGGTCCAACTTCTGATCATTTCGAAGTGTCATCAAGACCTAACCAAATATCAAAACTATTTATTTAGGTATTCTCCAGTTATCGGGCTAACATACAGACACACGTTCACACACTAGGAACGCTCCTCAACTAGTGAACCTTATGGAGGTACGAGCGATTTAGGACCTGCAGTACTGTTAGCATATGCTAGGGTGCGATAGGAACAAAGCCTGTACGGCATCAGTACGGCATCATGCTATCATTTCTAAACACGCCCACTCAGATCTCGCAAGGCAGTCAGAACAGGAAAAACAATGTCAGGCCGGCCAGTTGAATAATCTCAAAAATTCGAAAATTGTAACCAAGTATGAAGGCCGTTTCCCGTGACGCATTTCTTTCTCAGCGGTTGTTTGGAAAACCTTGGCCTAAAGGAAGAAGTCAGTTTGGGCCACCTTGCAGGTTCCCGTGAAACTACAGCTTTGCCATATGTAACGTTACAATGATCGATTCTCTGGAACTGTTAGAACCAAGGAGCTTTCATCAGATAATGAAAGATCCTTGTCTTAAAACTTCACCATGCAGAAATGTTCGCGGTGGTTTTATGTTCGCCGTTTTCGCGGTGGCCACTTTACCTCGAACTTAAAACCACCGCAAACATTTTTCCATTGTAGTATGTGACGCCATCATAGTCTATGGCGCTACCGCGAACTTAAGACCACCTAAACACTCCATTTTCGAAAGTAAGTCCCCGCGAACTCAAATGCATTTATAGTATGCTGTAATAATTTGCAGTATCAAAGGTATGTGCCCTCTGTGCATTTCGTGCTGGTTCCCTCCGCCAAGTATGTGAGCTGATGTAACTCTGTCCATACTTGAAGTTCAGGTAGGCATGTGTGTTGATTTATCGGTGAAATTGAGAATGTATCGTATGTCGCAAGATATACGCTTGACCGATTTTTCGAACAGGCGGGGGTTGTTGCACACTGGTGATTGCATCATTTTGTACGGCACATTGGATGTCGATGTAGAGGGGGGATATTAGTCAATCTTTTTAAAAACGTAATTTTTGAGACAATCAGACAATTATATTTGCACGAAAATCCTACTGAAACAAAGAAACATGATAAGTAAACGAAATTCTTACATTGTTTGTAAACAGATTTCCGAATCGCATATGAACATGTTTGCCCCACCAAGGTCCCACCATTATTTATCACCCCATTCTACGAATGGCATAGTCCAAAAAATGCTGGATCCAATGTCGAGAGAAAAGTAGTAACGTAACAGCTATTAAGCTTTGTTTAGACAGACTAATAGTTTATAGAATTTAAAAATTAATGCTAATTTGTCTATCGCATTGAATTAGATAGTATTCGCTCGCTTCTTACGCCGTGTTAACAAAAGAATCTCGCCTCTTTGTTTACACTTCGTGCCGCATCACACACTGTCCCGTGTGCGACATGTTGAATCTCAATGGATGCGGATTGATACTAGAATATCCTTCCGCCACGCCGGCCGGCCGGCGGTCAGCGGTGGACTGTCCTGTCATGAAAGCAGGTCATTCTGTAGTGTCCGCTACGTTCTAGCCACGTGCCTTTTCTCCCCAAGACCGCTACAAAACGAGCTTTCTTTCAACACCAAAGTAGTCGTGTGTACTTTCAGCAAGGTGCCTTAGTTCTGGTGCTTAGTGCATCTGTATGCCAAGTTGGCGCGAATTTTGAGGGTATAATAGAGAAACTTTCGAGTGTTTGTGCTGCCATTTTTCTCGGGCCGCCACGCCGGGAGAACAACGATCAACAACGGTCAGAAACTTGCAGTCTTCTCAGGTCAAGGACTGCCTGGGTAAAGGTAAAGGTAAAGGTCAAGCTATATAATGTCGACATTACTGGTCGTCTTTTGTACACGTAATATAGACGAAAGGTTTTTAATCGTGATGTCTGCGTACGGTACCATATCCCTAAACATAAACTCTGTTTTGTCTCAATTCATTTCAGGGGGGACTCGTGATCGGTCTCTGTGCTGGGACAGAACAGACCATAATCTCTACCAACAACTGTAGAAACTTATAACTAAGTTTTGTTGAAAATTTGCGGAGCTAGAACTGTACTGAAGCGATGGGAGACGACATCTGGGTGAAACGGGCGAGCTGGCGGGGCCCGACCGCGGACTCCCACGGGGACGGCTACGGGCCTCTCCCGGACAAGCCGGGGCGAATCGACGGGACTAACGGTACCGCCAACGGTGCGGTAAAGGAGGACGGTTCGGAAGACTCCGTCAACTTGAAGAAGAAGATTACCCTCGTCAACGGGATTTGTTTGATAGTGGGTAACATCATTGGATCCGGGATTTTCGTGTCGCCGAAGGGTGTTCTTGTCGAGGTGGGCTCGGTGGGACTATCGCTGGTTATCTGGGCGGCGTGTGGCGCCTTCTCTGTGGTCGGAGCGCTGTGCTACGCGGAACTCGGGACCTCGATCCCCAAGTCTGGGGCCAGTTATGCCTACATCTTGGAGGCCTTTGGACCTCTGCTGGCGTTCCTGCGACTGTGGGTGTCCGTACTGATCATAGAGCCCACCTCACAGGCAGTTATAGCGCTAACATTCGCACAGTACCTGATCCAGCCGTTCTTCCCCACATGTGAGGCTCCCAACGCAGCGGTCAGACTGTTGGCTACAGCGTGTGTAGGTGAGTTAGTCGGTTCACTCAAGTTACTCAACTTCTTTTCTATATATTTTAAAGTTTTGATTTTCATGATTCACAATTGATGCATAGATTTGCAGAAAACTTTACCTTGTGTTACCTTGTCATTGTGATAAGTGAAAAGTTTTTGTATTGCAAAGTATGCATTTTCACACCTTTTGTCCTTGTGAAAGCCACAGGTATAGAATTCAACATTGTTTAGTCCAGTTGACAGTGGGTCTAATGGGTATTTGATATGGAGTTTTAATCTGGCCTGTCTGCCAGTTATGCGTTAAAGTGATTTTTCTTTTCATCAGCAGTTTGCGTCTCCACAGTTCATGAATATGAATCAAAATCAAAAAAGAATTTATAAAAGAAATCAAGGAATTAGCATTGATATAGTTCATAAAACTTACATTCTTCTTGCCAAGTCTGCCTCTTGGAACTGTTCCTTCACCATGGTGGTTGCTTGTCAGTGGCAAACTGCTGCTAGAAGTTCAGTGACATATATATGACATAGGATTTTTGTGTTATTCTCAATGTGTTATTTGTCTGGTCATAATTACTTGACAAATCAACATATGCTACCTGGTGCTATTCTTTTGTGGGAAGCTGGTGTTGAATTGAAATGAAAGTTTTGCCTTGCAGAACAGAATAAGCATAACAACTCGGACTACCTTTTATCTAGTGCAATAGAGAAAAAGACTCACTCTGTACAGAGGCTGGTGTTTTGGTTCTGTGATTGGCAGCTAAAATGATGCAAGATTATCTCAGAGGTGATGTGTTGTTTTGGCTCGACTTTTGTTTGTCTTTTAGGTGAGGTCTCAGGGGATTTAGCTTAGAAAAATACAGTGTACCAGTGGCCAAAATGCCCAAACCTCACAATAAGCCAAAGTGTCCGTCACATCTACAGAGTTTTTAAAGTTCTTTTGTTAAAGTCTGTTGCTATGCAATTTCTACTATGTTTAAATACACACCTAAAGGGTGACGAGTAACAACATGCCTGGTCACTATAACTATAAGGTAACAGCTGTGTGCAATGTAGCTAACCATGGCCTGGGGCAAGGCTCTACCAATTTGGTATGGAAAGTCTTGTGATGCTTACATCAGCTGTTTTCGACCTAGGGAAGGTCGCAGTTATTTGACAAACAGTAAACAGGTAATGCTGGGTGCTCATAAAATCGACACGTCAGCAAAAAAAGGCAAAAGGCCCCTGGCCATTTTGACCTGTTTAATGGACAACAATACCACTAGTAATACATTGCGCCAATTGCGGTATTTGTATTGTTGTCCATATGTAATTGTAATTTGTATATACCAGATATGTCAAAACTCAAATGACAGGTTGAAAATAATCAGTCATTTTCCTGTTAACATGTTCAAATTCTAGGAAATTTCTAAAATTACTATTTAGAATTGATCTGGTCTGGACTTACTCTCCAAGCAGAGGTTTGGCTCTGACTGTGTGTTGTTTTGTTTTTTTAAGACATCTTTGTTGGCCTTTTCTATTTTGTCCTGTTTTCTTCATGTCCATTTGACGGGCAGACATGAAGAAAACTGGAAAACATAGAAAGCCTGACAAAAATTCCTCAAAAACACTTATAAAACCAGCTAGAGCCAAACCTAAATGCTTGAATAGTAGACTGGAGTTTCAATGATGACGTGATAAGATAGGCAAATGACTTTGTAAATGGAATAAATAAATATTGGTAAGGTTAAGGCCAATGGGCTGAAAGTCCTTGTTATCTGTCTGTGGCTATCTCAAGGTCATGACCTCTGTCATCATGATTTATAGTCTTACCCTTCACACCTTTTAAGTTCCAACCACCCATGGTCGGAAAATACTGTAAATGCGTTTAAGTTCGTGAGGATTTAATTTCGCGATAGCAGGGAAAAGGGACCTTTTGCGGTGGTTCTAAGTTCGCGGTAGCATCATGCACTGTAGTCTCTTACTGCCATGGATAAATGTTTGGGTGAAGAGGCCACCGCAAAAAACGGGGACATTAAACCACCGCGAAAGTTTCTGCATTTACAGTATCCGCTAACTTTTCACAGACAGTAGGTACTTAGAACTCCCTCCCTGGCCTCCAAAGTTATGCTTATAGTTGAATGGTGTGCCAAACATGTCAGTTCATTCTATGCCTATCCATAAACTTAGTCGTTAAAGGTTCAGAAAGGTTGATACTAGTAGTATATACAGAAGGTCATGACGTGGGAGCCGGTGAATGTCTATGCCAGCTATATACTGACAACCATTGTTCTGGAAACAATTAGATGCACACACATGTATCAGGATAGGACGATAAGTTGCACACAGGTGTACAAAATCAAAGTCTGGAGGTAGACCTCTTTGAAATCTGCCACCCATTCCATTGTGCCTCGTGCAAATTATGGGGAAAATGCCAAATTGGACCCCAGCCAGCTACTAGCAAAGGGTGGATTCCCCTAATGGTTCTGTCTAGACTACAGCTGAACACAAAGTCAAACAAATGACACAATGATGTATGTAGTTATAATTTTCATAGGTCAGGCCAGCATTTTTTTATCCCCTGAAAAGTGTCAGCAAGATACGTACGTGTAATATGACACTACTAGTATCCAAAAGAGGGCGTTATACAAAACAGAGCTTTTAGAAAGTAAAAATCGTGATAAGATGCTGCTGCTTCTAAATTGATGTCTTATGAGGAATTGGAATATGGAAATAG
>NC_049984.1:19149070-19222117 GCF_000003815.2 Branchiostoma floridae | reverse complement strand
ATGGACACTTTCCGACAGCTTGAAGGTTACCTGCGGATTACCCCAGGGCACTCTACTCGGGCCGTTGATTTTCCTTGCGTATATCAACAGCGCCGCACATCAGGCTGCCTCCAAACGCTGGAAATTCGTTGACGACCTGAATCTCTTGGAAATAAGAACCCCCAACCTAAGTATGTCTCATATGCAACAGGACTTGAACGACCTGGACCACTGGTCTCGCACCAGCCATATGAAGTTGCATCCCAAGAAATGTCAAGTTATGTACATCCATTTCAGGAAGGTCCCGTACCCAACACCATCTCTCATGATCGACAACACTGAGCTACAACAGGTGCCAGTGATGAGGATCCTGGGCGTGTTTCTGCAGGCTGACCTACGTTGGAACTCTCACGTTGACAACATTTGTAACAAATCTAGCCGACGCCTTTACCTCCTCCGTAATCTGAAACACTTTAACGTGTCCATCGGCGACCTAGTCACAGTGTATGTGACTTACATCCGACCAGTCCTGGAGTATTGTGCCCCCGTCTGGCATTCCGGGCTCACCACTGCACTTAGGCACGATCTACACACAGTTATTCCCGATATCGGCGAGCCTACAACCATTCGCCGAAAGCTTTTTTTCATCGTCTAGATGGAACTGCTATATCGCCATTACGATATCGGGAAAATTTCTCCCGAAAGGTCCGGACCATTCGTACGAAAGCTTAGCAGGGGTCCCCGATAGCTTAGCAGGGGTCCCCGACAGCTTCCGCGCGCGTGTAGATGTGTCCCGACTTCGGGAAGGCTCATTAGCATACAACGCGGGCTCATTAGGCTATATAGCTGTTTATGACTGCAAGCGCCACGGGTGTCCCGCGGCCAGCGTTCCAGATCCCTCCCGACACATCCACCGATATCGGTAAAAACTGTGTATAGATTGGGCCTTAGTGACAGGATCGAGAAGGTCCAACGGAGAGCTGTGCGCATAATACTGGGACAGAGATACACGTCTTACACTGATGCCTGTTCTCACTTGGGTCTACCTTCGCTACAAGCACGACGTCTTGAACTGATCACACACTTTGCTAACTCTCTCAGTCAGTCCGATCATTTCTTGCACTTACTGCCACCAGCCAGAGGTGAGATCAGTGGTAGACAGACAAGGTCATCCCACAAACTGAACACTACTCGCTGTAGAACTGAACGCTATCGCAACAGCGCTGTACCCTTCATGGTCCGTCTTTTGAACAAGTAATTGTAACCTGTATGTTTGTGCTTTGTATCAAATAGTAAGTCATTGTGTATTTTAAATATTTGTTTGCCTTCCGATAAAGGGATATGCTGATATTACTGCAAATACTAATTTATATGCTTTATCCCGATACTGATTTAATTCGTCTGCAACGATTTTTAAGAGCTGTACTATTGTAATGATTCATGATATTCGATTTTAACTACTTTAATGATTGATGTAATGACATGTCGTAATTCAGCCTTGTGGCTGCTATGTTACTGTCAGTTTTGTTTTCGAAATAAACCAGTCATATATACTTAAGTTAAGGTAAGGTTTGCTACTTTATACTATTTTGGCGGAAAAGTGGGACCTGGTGGCCAAGTTATTTCATCATAGTTGAACTTGAAGATTTACATGGATTTCATTAGATAATATTATGTATTATAATAATGAAAACAATAGATGCTAAGAATCCTTCAGTATTATACTAGTATTTTGTTATAGTTATGTTGAAGGTTAAGTCATTTTCGAACCAGATGGTTCATAGGGCGGTACCCATCTCCGTTTTAGTAGTAGCTATGGGCCACATAACGTTAGCATAATCATATCAAATTTGGTGGAGGAAAATTGAAGCCAGCATCATATTGGGAAATAGTCATATAATTTGTTGACAGTTACTACTACATTACTAACCTGGTTTAAATACATCTTTATATTACACTGAAAGAAGAGAGTTCTTTATATATGCGTGTAAAACTACTAAACATTCAGTGTTCAGTGCAATCTGTTGTTGGTGTACGTGTCCGTACATAGCGAGCAGTGATGAGACGGGGCGACAGAAAATGACTGAATGTGGATCATCTGCAATTGTTCTATCTGCTTGGGATCTACCATTCACCACCCGGGGTCGTCAGGCTCTACCATTCCTTCTACTAGATAGGCAGCCTACTCTACTACACATAACTCGGTCTACTCTATGAAGCCTAACTCGGCTATAACAACAGAATATTGGGACGTTGCATTAGATCCTGCCAAGGTCCCAGTTTTTTTCTTTTTTTTTTTTTCAGAAAATATGTTTCGTTACACAGATTCAGGGACTCAGTACTTTGAGAATCCAATTAAGTATGTTGAAATCATTGACAAGGGTCCTAATAGACCAAGCATCACATGACCTACCTAAATGCCTGAGCGCCCACACCTAGGTCAATATTGGAGGTACTTCTAGCTTACCTGTTTACTTTTCCACCTGAAGTGACAATATAAAGAACAGCCTGCGAGACCATCGCATGTAGACTTAAGACCAACAAAATTTTCCAAGTCCAGGAGGTTAGCCAACGGTCAAGAGGTCACATGAGAAATTCCATCAGTGGGATATGGTATCCTGGTTACTAATTAAAAATACTGCCTCTGTCAGGCAGGTGTTTGGTAAATACGCTCGCACACTTGGTTGGTTGTGTATATGATTGTGTCTGATCATCATTTGTGGAGTTTCCAATGTTATTACCAGCAGCTAAAGAGTTTTTACCAAAACAGATAGATGTAAGAGTTGTGAGAAAAGTTAAACGAAAGTTGTGCCATATTATGTTACAAAATGCCCCACTTCAATTGCGGAAGAATCTGAGGGTTGAATGTAAAAATGTAAATGACTTGCAGTTATTACAGGCTGAAAAAATTGCAGTAATTAAAATCAGCATAGTCATGCCTAGGTAGCTAGGTTGTTTTTTAAAACTGCAAATTTTGTATTTTTATCTACACATTTATCCTGTATATGAGGGGTTATTCTGTAATTGTCAATAGTTGAAATCGGAAAATGTTAGATCAATAGGATCCAAGTCCAGAGGATCAGGTACGAAAAACTTGTGAATGGGCAATATTAAAAAAATTGGATTCTGTTTTGTGGAACATCTGACTTCCATTGGCGTTTTAAAATTCTATCTTCATGTAAACAACCCTAACTGCCTCTGCTTTAGACAAAGTTTGACCATAGAAGCTTATTGGTAAAAATGGCTGTCAACTGTCCTCTGCATCACCCTTGTCCCTTTCTTGGACCTATAAGCCCCAAAACATGTGAACGTCTGCCGATATGATCTGTTCATTTTCTAATTGGTCCAGCATCCGGTCTACTGATTTTTTCTGGGCCTTCCACACAAAAAAAAGGCTTTGTACCTTTAGGCATTACACTGTTCCGGTACCCACCCCTAGCCCCATGAGTAACTTACACAGTAGCCTGACCTGTCTTACCCTTGACTGTAAAAGGCAGTGTCAGCTGTCCTGTTCCTTATT
Source organism: Branchiostoma floridae (assembly GCF_000003815.2). Classification (NCBI taxonomy): domain Eukaryota; kingdom Metazoa; phylum Chordata; class Leptocardii; order Amphioxiformes; family Branchiostomatidae; genus Branchiostoma; species Branchiostoma floridae. The sequence goes on along the minus strand of NC_049984.1, from coordinate 19,218,618 downwards.
AAAGCTGCCATTGTGGGAATATTGATGCACAGCTCTTGTTCAAACACTACCACCATACTGTAGCTTTGTATCTGTGTTCTAATAGTTCTACTGTAGCTTTGTATCTGTGTTCTAATTGTAATACTGTAGCTTTGTATCTGTGACCTCATTAGTTCCACAAGCAAGCATTTTGTGGATCTTTCCCGTTGTAGGATTCAGTTGATTCTGCTCTGTTGGCTGTTGCTTTGTTCACTTGTTTGTCCATCATTATTTAGTACCATTATGTTTGTATTTTGTGGAGAGTGGGTGAATATGTAGAACAGTAAAATATATGTATTTTTCTTTTGAAATTAACTTTTTACAGTGTTGAAAGCGGAAATGTTTCATACAGACTAAGCAACTCTTCTTTTGTTTGTTTCAGCCATCATCACATTTGTGAACTGTGCGTATGTCCGATGGGGGACCAGAGTACAGGATATCTTCACCTATGCCAAGCTGGTGGCCCTTGTAGTTATCATCATCACAGGCCTTGTACACATGGGATATGGTAAGTACCAGCAAAAGTTTCTTGTATAAAAACATCTGAAAGACCATTACAGGAGAATAGAAATTTGAGAGATGTATTTTTACCCTGTGCCAATATCACCAGAAATACATTATTACCCTTCATATGGGAACTGCAGGAGGGGTGTCTGTGTGGCGCAACGGCAAGAGAGTTGGAATCAGAATCAGTAGGTCCTGAGTTCGATACTCGCCATGCCCCTGCCCCCATGACGGTGGAGTGACGCCCACCGAGCCTCACGGCTAATCTGTCTAAAGGTGCCACTAAACCTACGGATTTGGTGTTGCCAATGTGTCAACATCTGCACACTTGCCACTAAGACCCATGAATTTTTTTTTATGGGAACTGCCCTCATTAAAAGAAATAGATGTTGTTGGTAGGTGTTGTAATTGTTCTATCTTGTAGTAAATGTTCCACAGAAGTAACCTATGTTTAGAAGCACAAGGATTGCATCACCATCTATTTCCACCTAGCTGTGTCATCTAAGCAGGTGTTCTAGTCCCCCTTTCACCTGTCATTATTATTGTGCTCTCATTAAGAAAATTGTTTGTCTCAGGAGACCTCTTACTCTGGTTTTGTGACAGCCTTTTGTCTGTACAAAATTACTACTGATGTTATCTATCCAGGATGCTATCCTGTTTATTTTTACTTTGACACAAATGGACCCTTCCAGCCGAACACCATATCAAACAAATAGAACCCCCTATTCTATTTCGAATACTCGGTCAAAAACAGCCCTAGTGGGACAGGAATGGGCAAAGAATAATGCTATGCCTTTTTTTTTACTATACCGACCGAGTATTGTTGTTTTGGGAAGAGTAGGCGCTACATAGCATTACTTTCTTCCTGGACATGATGCGCATGTAAAGCAATGTTCGTAGACTGGAGACGGGACACCGCACTAGCGGACTTTGTAGTAGTGTCTTATATTTGACACGTGGTACAAGCTCCCTCTCCGCGAGTGACCGAGCTACTTTCTTCTTAATTTGGTTTTTCTCCTGAGTATGTATGTACATGCCATGCATGCAACAAACGCGGTAGAAAACCTGTCACATATATACGTATCCAGCTTTACACCTGCATCGACCGCATGTCAGAAACCGGGCACTCCTGCCCACTAACAAGGTAATATTATGGAGCGCCTCCTGCTTCCGCTTTGACTGAAATTATATCACCCTTACCGCAACTATATACGTCCCCTCCTAAAATGACTGTACCCAGTGGATGTAGCCTTCCACAAAGAATGCATAGCATTTTTCTGTCGCCCGTTCTGAGAGGATTTTAAGGCCCCAAAAAGCTAAACCGAAGTCAGTCGGTATACTCAGCCTAATAGCGGCGGCGGTCACGTTTTTGCAACTCGCGCCATTTTTGACCGAGGTTTTGAAATAGAACCCAAGATCGAACAAGGGGCGGGGCTTTTGGTGTTCGGCTGGAAGGGTCCATTGTCTCTTACCCCAACTATGGTAGAATTATAATTCAGTCTACAATTTTATGTCAAACTTAAACAATATATGTTTGTATGGTACATGTAGTGACAGACATTTTAAAGAAACAATTATTGCTAAAAAGCAGAATGTACAGTTTAAAAAGAACAATTTTGTGCCAAAGCAATAGGCAATAGTTGCATAGAATGTATGTGTATGTTACAAACAATTCAGAACAGTCTATAACTTCTAAGGAAAACTTAACTTTCACATAAAACACATAAAAATTAATTTGAAATGTTTATTCCTTCCCTTCTGTTCTGTTCATACCCAAAATGTAAAATATACCTGACTGATTCTGTTTGAGTTACAAAACTATTTCTACAACATGACAGAGATATACTTTAGCCATTCTGCATCTTCTGCTTTTGAAATTACCGGTACTTTTGTGGCTGTTAGTAAAGTTAGGAAGTAGTTCCTGCTCGAACCATTTGCCAAATGGCAAGAACAACATAACTTGCCAAGGAAAAACACCAAAACTTCCTGTCTCCCTTCCTTTTGGACTTGCAAGCTGACTGTTTGAACTACGACAAGTTTTGATTATGCTCCTTGATTTATGAACTTAACCCTTTTTCTTGCCATCTGTGTGTTTTCTAGGTGAAGTCGCACCATTCCAGAACTCATTTGAGGGCACCACGGCCAACGTTGGTGGGATTGCCCTAGCACTCTACTCAGGGCTTTTTGCATACGCAGGATGGTAGGGAAAATTATGCAATCTTTTCATATCCAGTATCATTTCTTAAACCTTTCAAACATTATATACAGTTGTGAGTTCTTTAATGCTTTTAGTTTTTAGTTGGATACAAATTCACTGCAAAGTTCCACAGTGAATCAATCATGTCATACGGACCAAACCATTCCGGGTGCGGGGGTGCCTCACATACAATTACACAGGATGACCGCTCATCCCATCACACGCAGCTTATTACCTAGTCCCCTTCTAAGTTCTATGGGTTTTGATAAACACCACAGACAAAAGAGTAAAACTTATCATACAGCAAATACATACCTACATGTGATTTATTGAAGCACTGCTAACACTGACAAATTATGCTAATTGCTTATCAGTGTCTTTCCTTCTTTTTCTTTGACCCTTCTATCAATCCTGGAAGGGCAAAGGCAATAACACATATGTAACATGTACATTTGGGTCCAGTTACGTCCACTGACACAGTCATTTACATAGTATACATACACATGTCTGAAGATATGAATTGGTAGCAGGTGGTTTACCCCTTTTCTGTGTCTGGCACCTAATAGTGACTGTTATTTTAGGAAAATGGGTCACAAGTCATGTGGATGTGTGTGTGTGTGTATGGGGGAGGGGAACCTATTCCTCAAACAAGCACTGTCCTCCATAATTTATCATAGATGATAGAGAGCAAGAGCAGAAAGTGTTTCCCCATACAACTACTAGTAGCTATAGTATCACACAAAAACACATGTGTATAAAAAGGCAGGGTTATATAATTGGTGGATCCTTTTGCTGTAGATTGATACCAAGACTGTAAGAGATAGTGTTTCAGGTGCTCTAAGTATCACACTACAGAAAATAGACCATCACTTTATAATGTTCGTATTTATTTGCAAAGTCATGCCCGAGGGCTAATTACATATACAATCTCAAGAACTAAGACTCGTAAGAGAAGTAAATACAGAGTGGTACCTAAAACTGTCTAATCAACTACATGATGACTATGAATACTATTGTCGGGTTTGACTTCTTCTTTGAAGGCAGTGGTTAATGAACTGTCCCACGTTCTGTATGATGGTGGGATTTTGCGCTTTTACCTAAAAGATTTAGTAGAAATATAGTCTTTTGGTGATCACTTAGATGGTAAAAGCTTGGTGAAATAGTGACAACTGTTTGAAATAGTGTGTTTCTTTCGGTTTCATAGTGGGTACACTGACTGATAAAATGTGTTTCATTTTCCACTGCATTCATTGAGCATTTATAGGAAACTTCATTTGGAAGACTTGTGTAATTTTAGCATGATTAGTTTTAAGGTAAATTTCAGTATAAAGTCTTGTTAGGTTGCGTCATTTGTGCTATGACTTTCAGATTCTCCTGACGAATTTAATTCCGACACTTCTTGCCATCATCTAATTCAAGGTTAAATGTGCTATGACTTATAACTGCTATTATTTCTCCATTCATTTTATCCAAAACACAAAGTAGCTAGTCATACAAGTCTGTAGAACGTACATGAAACAACTAATGGCCTTTTAAAGGCCCAAATCCATTTTGCCTGCTGACTGATGTCTTAAAACTCCTGATCTCATCTGTCCATAATCTGACTACTTATTGATTTCCTATTCTCCCTAGGGACACATTGAACTATGCAACGGAAGAGCTCCGGGACCCTTACAGGTAATTTGAAACCATCAATATGGAAATTCCCTTCCTGTCAACAGCAGTATATCTTCAAAACTGGGTCACGCTAATAACAGCACAGTGTTGTCATAGTCAATTAGCCCAGCCTTGTTGCTAGCCAAGTAAACCATTTGCCAGGATGTTGTGAAACTGCCTATGTGTGGAAGTAAGTGCTACAGAGCTTTCAAAGCACAAGTCTTTGGCAAGGAAAGGCATTGGTTGATGTGCATAGCTATTTCTTGCAATGTGCTAGTTGCAAGATGCTACTGACTATACTGAGTATGACCAATGTACACTTTCAACTTTGAAAACTTTAAACTGTATTTTTGCATGGGGTCACAATTTTGCTCACATGCAAAATTAGTTTATGATATTGACACACTGCTGTACTATCTTTTGCAGTAAATATATTAGTTTTATTGGATTATTTATCTCAGATTGTTAATACTCCAGAGTGATCATTAGTTGACAGCATAAACCTTTATTTGAAGTAACAGAAAGAACAATAGTAACAGCTAACACTGACAACCTCAACTAACCATCTCAACAGTGTTGTTTCCAGGATCCGCCCTTCCGTCCTGGGACGGAAATTTTCTTATTGGGAGTTGGGAAAAATTTCACCCCGTCTGCTGAAAAAAGCTGAACTTCATGACACAGAATTGATTTAAAGATTATGTAAGCTTAAAATTACAGATTTAACAGCAACATTGACTATACGAGTTAGCAGTGTAGGCTCCCAAACAATGAGTGGGACAAAAAAGGCTTGATACAGCCCTGCCCTGCACTAAATCAATGTCAGAAGAACAGAAGTGTTACCGAAATCACTAAGCTTTCTTCTTACACACTTGGATTTGTAGAAACCTACCTCGTGCCATCTGGATCTCCCTGCCCATTGTGTCCATCATCTACATCCTGACCAACATCTCCTACTACACCATCCTGTCTACAACAGAAGTGCTGGAGTCAGATGCTGTAGCTGTGGTAGGTAGCTGTAGGTAGTGTGTGTGTGTGTGTGTGTGTGTGCCAGCATGTGTATGTGTTAAGGGGGTCTTATGTGTGTTACCAACATCTCCTACTACACCATCCTGTCTACAACTGAAGTGCTGGAGTCAGATGCTGTAGCTGTGGTAGGTAGCTGTAGGTAGTGTGTGTGTGTGTGTGTGTGTGTGCCAGCATGTGTATGTGTTAAGGGGGCCTTATGTTTGTTACCAACATCTCCTACTACACCATCCTGTCTACAGCTGAAGTGTTGGAATCAGATGCTGTAGCTGTGGTAGGTAGCTGTAGGTGGTGTGTGTGTGTGTGTGTGCCAGCATGTGTATGTGTTAAGGGGGTCTTATGTGTGTTACCAACATCTCCTACTACACCATCCTGTCTACAGCTGAAGTGCTGGAATCAGATGCTGTAGCTGTGGTAGGTAGCTGTAGGTAGTGTGTGCATGTGTGTGCGTGGGCGTGCCAGCATGAGTGTATGTGTTAAGGGGGTCATATGTGTGTGTAACCTACATCTCCTTCCACACCGACCTGTCTACAACAGAAGTGCTGGAATCAGCTGCTGTAGCTGTGGTAGGTAGCTGTAGGTATTGTGTGCGTGCATGCCAGCATGTGTGTGTGTGTGTGTGTTAGGGGGTCTTATGTGTGTTATACGCACAAGAGAATTGCAGAACTCTTCACACATGCTGTTGGTAGGTATTAACTGTAAGATGTATAAAGTTGTAGACAGTATGTGCTGTCTGTTGTACTGTAAGTGCAGAAATGTTTGCCGTGGTTTTATGTTCACGGTTTTCACAAAGCAATCTTACTGCAAACTTAAAACCACCACGAACATTTTTCCTTTACAGTATGTGACTACAGTGTATGGCACTACCGCAAACTTAAGACCACTGCAAACACTCCACTTTCCCGCTAACGCGAATTTAAATCCCCGCAAACTTAAATGCATTTACTGTGCCTAAAATCTTTTGGCATACACTTGACAAATCGCATGTCTGGAGTTTTGTGCTCAAGAAGCAACTAGACTGTATATGATTACCAGGTAGAGTTGGTCTTTATGTAAAACTTCATTCCACTGTTATTTTTCCCCAGTCCTTTGCAAACAGGTCCCTTGGTGTGATGGCTTGGTGTATCCCCATTGCTGTGGCCATGTCTACATTTGGAGGCTTGAATTCATCCATCTTTGCTGCAGCCAGGTACAGATTTAGATATTTTGAACAATATGGATTTGCCTGTTATCAACTTGTACTAAGTCATTCAGAATAAAGAGGATTTAACGCTAGTTCACCTTTATCCGAGTGGTAACCTATATCCGTTATGTTTAAAAACAAGGTATTTTAGTGGTATCAAGTCAATGGGACGGTGGCCTAAAATTGAAATATTTTCAAAATATTTTGAAGCCACCCTCAGTCAACTAAAATACCCTGTTCAAAAAACGGATATACATGTGTACGTTCTTCCGTTACAACAGATATAAGTTACCCCACAGATAAAGGTGAAATGACGTTACCCCATATTAATGGCACTTGTGTGGAATACTAATCATGTTTTCCATGTACCCAGAAAATCCCTAATCATCTTCCTTCTTTTCCTTTTATTAATTGTTCCCTCTAAATGTTCTTGCAGGTTATTTTTTGTGGGTGCTCGTGAGGGACACCTACCAGACCTGCTGGCCATGGTACACATCACTAGGTACACGCCTGTCCCAGCAGTCATGTTTAATGTGAGTTCTTCTGTCATCTTATACTCCGCAGTTTTATACTATTTTTTTTATATTTCCTGCTGTTCCATGTTAGTGTATTGCAGGGTTGTAGCCAGCACCCGTCCTTCAGTCCTTTGAAGGAATTTTGCAGCTGGGGACAGAAAAAAAATTTGCCCATTTCGTCCTCTGTAATGGACAAAAATCTATATGTGAAGTCAGTAATGATATAAAAAAATGTCTTGTGTAATTTTTCACCAAGACAGATGAACAGCTTAGTCTACCAGCAAAATCTACACCTCAAAATGCAGGAAATTGGGTTTCAGAGGGTCTAGATTTCAAACTTTTTCAGGGGAGTATGCCCCCGGATCCCCTTAGGTACGGTATGCCTTCGGCTCGACGTCTCGTTCTTTCGGATTCAAAATCGAGGGGACTGAAAATGATTTCAGGCTGGCTACAACTCTGGTGTATTGTCTAAGTGGAGAGAAAAAGATACCGGCACATGTATGGCATATATAAATCTACCAACATTGTACTAAAAGACTTGCGATACTCCATACACCATAGTACCTAAGCCACAAAGTCTCTGACATTTACAAGCAATTTATGTACTTCAAAGAATCCATTCCATTAAGTCTTTTCGGTTTTTATCTTATTTATGAATCTTGTAGGGTGGTCACTTCAGTTGTCAACAACTGATTTCCAAGGGAGCCTTGCAAGTCTTTTCGGTTGTTGTATTTCACATATTTAGAAATTTAGAGGAGCGGATGTCTGACTTTGCTAACTAACTTGTCACCCCACCCCCTCACAGGGTTTCATGGCGATCTGTTACCTGACGTCAGACGATGTGTTCACACTGATTAACTACTACAGCTTCATGTACTGGCTAACAGTGGGGCTGTCTGTAGCAGCACTGCTGTGGCTAAGGTATAAGAGACCAGACATGCACAGACCCATCAAGGTACGTACATGTACATGTCAGTTGTCTCAACTGTTGTTATAGGGTATTCAAAGATCTACCGGTATGAGTTAACTCAGCCAAAGATCTGTATTCAATTTCAAGTTACATGATTACAAATTCTAGCCCTTTACAGCATCAACAGATTCCTTGAAATATCAATTTTTTCCAAGTATCTTTCCCTAGTGGAATGCCCTGTCTAGCTCAGTGGGAATCATTCTCACAGTCCTACATTTTGTACCTATACAAGTCGCTCAGCTGCTGTAAAGAGGGCTTTTGGTATGAGTTACTCAGCCAAAAGAACTGTATTCAATTTGACTTTTAAGACATACAGGGGAAAATACTTGTGTACAAATACTTAATGATATTGGAATTGAGATTGTATTTGAATGAAGATTCAAAGTCTCAGTCTCTTTCAGTATTAGATATCTTTTATCTGACATTTATCTAAATATTTACATTATCTTACTGTAACCAACTATGGAGTGACAACAACATTTCCTCGGCCCACAGGTGAACCTGTTCTTCCCCATCTCGTTCCTGGTCGCCTGTGTGTTCCTGGTGGTTGTTCCCTTCTATTCCGACACTGTCAACTCCCTCATAGGGACCGGCATTGCTGCCACAGGCCTCCCTGTGTACTATGTGGGTGTCTACATGAAGAAAAGGCCTCTTTGGTTGACAAACTTTGTTGGTGAGTATGGTGATTATTCCAGAAATGATGTCATGTCATCTAATATTTGCTCAAAATACACACTTGCACACTTGCAAACACAACCACATTTTGCTTACCACAACTTAGTTTGAAACCTGGGTAGAGCAGTGCGCAACCTGAAATTTTGCAGTTGGAACACCGCTTTTCCTCCACCAATGTGGATAAGCTTTTGTATTTATTTCTCAATAAGATAAAGCATAAGCAGTTACATGTAACTGAAGGAAAAGAAAATGGATAAGTTGCTGATTGGAAGAAAGTAATAACTTAGCAGTGGGGCAACCTGAAATGTTGATGGCACAACCTGGCTTTTGACTCAGGTTGCCACCTGAGCAACCTGGCTGTATACTGTATTAAGTATTTCGAGTACTGTGATATATTATAACATGTACATTTGTATATCTAAATTTGCAGATTATGTTGTTTTCATGTCAAATATTGCTGTTTCATGAGGGCTTTTCTCTCAACTTGGTTGTGACCGATTTTCATATAGTCGTGTAGATAGAAAATTCGCTTCTTGACAAACAATGGCAGCTGCTCACTTTTGTATACAGTAAACAAGCATGATAACGAGAAATGATGCAGATATGTTATTATTTTTACTTTAGATGAGGAAATGTGAAGACTAGGGCTGGGTACCGAAACGGTGTACCGGTACAAAACCGTTTTTTCTCATTGGACCGGTCCAGAAAAACCGGACCTGAAAAAATTTGGTGGACCGGATGTTGGACCGATTGGAAAATGAACTGATTATATGATCAGGCATTCACACGTTTTCGGGGTTACCGGTCTAGGCAAATGACAAGAGCGAAGCAGAGTAGACTCTATAGTCATTTTACAAACTTTTGCAGTCAATTGTATAGAGGAAGTTAGCCTTGTAGGATTTTTAAAACGACAGTGGGTGTCGAATACTACACAAAACAGATTTCTTTGTAGCAAAATGGACCATTGTTTTGAGTATCGTCCATGCACAAGTTTCCACATAATGAATCAGGTCTGGACCTGGACCCGATCCTCTGGACCTGAACCGGACCTGGACCTGAATTTTCTGTACCGGTACCCAGCCCTAGTGAAGACGCTACTGAATGTTAAGACATTGTAAGACATTGACAGCCATTTGAACCAGATGGGAATTACTAATCTCTTGATTTCTGCAGATACTGTGACCAGAGGATGTCAGAAGGTGATGATGTCCATCCTGCCTGATGCTGATGTTCAGCAACAGATGATAGAGGAGGCTGGGTAGGGACGGATATCTGGCGATGTCAACAACTTACCTGATGATCGCTACACAACTTTCAAGTGTTGTATTGTGATTTTTGTTAGCCAGGAGACTGTCGTAGGGGTGGGGGCTATGGGTACTTCTTGTTATACTGTTGTGGTAACTTTACCAACTGCCAGATAGCATTGTCGCACATAGGAATCTGTGTTAAGAAAAACACTGTGTGTACACTATGTACAGTTAATGACCTAAGTGCCCCAAGACCTATTGACTACTTCATATTGAAGGGTGCTGACATGCCTTCTACATGTACCATTAGGACCTGCCAGAATCACATTTATGGGTGCTTCATCTTTGTAATATCTTGAGACTAGTAGACCACTCAATAGGCCATAGTACACTTTTCAGTACTGTCAAAGTGTGTGAAATCTACCTCCTATACACTAGCTACTGCAACATGCAGAGATCCATTCCCTATACGTCTGGATGGGTAAATATGGAAATGGTGGGGTTTGTCAATGTACTGTCAATCCATCTAGTCTTCCAGGTTGTCTAATTACTGATTCTAGAGTAATCCTCTGTGTGAAAATCTTCTAGTGCACTGGTTATGTAAAATTCTATCTGGAACTGGGTTGAATTATGTCAAAGTTAGTAGATAACTACCATTTATTGCCACTGTATTTACTGTATAAAAAGTGCAGAGTGTATTTTATGTGTAGTTATTTGGAAGAGTAGGACAAGGAAAGAACTAGGATCTGAGAGTGCTCTAAGAAATGTAAAGCAGAAACCTGTATCAGACTATATACTAGAGAATTGTTGCTCCAGCTAAATCACAACCAAACTAGTTACTACAAGCACACAGTCTGTCAAGAAAGATACAGTTTTACTCTTTTAGATGTTTTTAAACCAGATCATATATATTTGTACAGCAGTGGAACTATTTATTGTACTTCCATCCGTGTCAGAAATGCTTGTTGAAGTGATTGTCAACATAAACAAGAAGTCTTTGACAAATCAGAGGAATGAACATATGCTTTAATTGTGACTTGGAAATCTTGTACACCAAAAAGTCTTATAGTAATCTGTGCATCTTATACAATTTACCACTTGGTGTTCTTCATCTTATTGTGTTCTAAAATCTTGATTATCTTAAGAAACACTCTCAAAACAGTGACAACAGTTACCAATTGGAATGTTTGAAATATGATATTTCAATTATCTCAGAGATTTATGAACTTGAAATAAGTTATATAAGTCACCCTTTTATAACCTGGGGGTTATAGCCAAAGGATCACTAAAATCATTTACCAGTAGATCCTGATGTTATTGATATTTCTGTACATTTATCTTTCTTTTTTCTTGATGATTGTGACCTTAGGTATCTTTTGTTTTAGAAATAATGGACTTTGTCCAGGAGATAAACATGTTAACTTTAACAGATGGCATTATATTTTCCAAAGCATGAGTGTTGCTGCTGTGTTAACTTATGATGCCAAAAAATATCACGGAGTTCTTTCTTAGAGAACAGTCTTCTTTCAAATGGAAGCGTTAACTCAATCACAATAAGAAATGTTTCTAAAGCTTTTGATGCAAAAGAAAGTACCTGGCTCTGCCCTGAATTTTAACTTGTACATTTCCTATTTTTACCCTTTGAGGTACACTGATATTACATTTAAGTTTTCTTTAATGATTTTGTTGTAGTAGTCACTTTTGTAGAATAAATAATGACTATGAAGTTTATTTGAATATTGTAGCTATCATTCTGGAATTAGTTTTGACAATTTAGAGCATTGAACTTGAAGTAAGATGGTGTTTTAGCTTGGAATAGAATGACCAGACAAAATGTAAAGGTTTTCTTTCATGATATTTTGTGTGGTCAATGAGACAAGTGCTTTATGAAGTAAATGATACTATTTGAAATCCCTTGAAATGTTGTTTGTAGTTACATTCATTGAATATGGTGGTTTTCCACAACAAGCACAGTATATCGCCACCGATCAGTACCCAACATATCACATAGCATAACACAGTAACAAAACATCACATTTTACGCTCATTCCATATAATGCTTGCATGGCAAGCTGTTATGAGTTGATTGATACTTTGTAGAAACAACGTGTTACATAGACAGAGTTCTTCCTATGGCAAAGCATCACAATGTCTTATGACATTTTGTAATTGCATAGCAGATGATATCTATTCATAGGTCAGGTCAAACGTCTACTACGTTTATTAATCTCCAGGCAGATTTACTAGTGGCATAAGATAGTATCAAACTGGCTAAGGAGTATAGCTGGCCAAAGGGAGTCATCAGCCACTGGTAGCCATACACACTCCTAGGCCGTTTTCACTCCTGTGACCGCTTTTGATACTATCTTATACATGTACTACCATAGGATCTGCTTGGAGATTATACTTTCATATCTTAACACATATATCCTTAGAATCACCGAACATTACAAACAGTACAAGACATGATTACTTAGCTGTAGAATATCTCCAGCAGTGGAAACTACTGCCACCTTGCACTCAATTAGTCAATAACATGACAGAGGTTATACATTGGTATATTGCTTCTTAGGCTTTTTTTTCTGTTAAAAAATATACAGTTGTTTTATTAAAAAATTCGCAACATCTATACATATATAGTTATCCTTTTTCACGTTGCATAAGATGTGTTGTTTGTATTTGGCACATCCTGAGATTTTATACGGTAGATTAATGACAGCAAATTTTTTATTTCTCATAGAGAACATAGCAGAGCACATAGTTATCATGTTTAGTGCATATGTAGTTCAGTGATTGAATCCCGGCTGTAGTCGCTCACGCAACATGCATGATACACATGTAATTGAGAGGGCTGTAGGACCCTCTCACTAAGTCTACGAGCTTCGGCCGTATTTGTTGATATGTATGCACATGTATAGCTTGTTATATATAGACATCATTAGAAGGTCATCGCCAGAGACTCAAGCATACTTACCACCTGAGAATCTGCCCCATCACATTGGACGGGGACCTGCGAACCTCTGCCGATCTATTCAAGTTAAATCGCCCGATGATCGCGAGAAAACTACTGACAAAAATGTTGTTTAAAGATTGTAGAACTTGGCCTAGGCGCCATCCGACTACCGGACATTTCAGGACTACGCAGACTTGTGGGAAGATGGATTTTCCTGCTGTTTAGGCATACGTCACATGTCCAAACCGGGGCCCGGCCGGGCAGCTTCCGGGAACGGAAAGTATGATATTAAAGACACCAAACTGCTCAAGACGTAAAGAGAATAGTCGTAAATTATTTGTGTATATTTTTACGAATAAATTTCTACTTTTCATTTCCAGAAATACCCGGTATAAAAATGTGACGTTAGGGGGCGTCGTAACATTAAGTGAGGTCCACTGGTCAATGTGGTTGTCAAAAAGGAATTTCACTGGTACAATAATCGAACATGTAACGTTAACATTACATGTGGAACAGGTAAGATATCATGATGAAAGCAGTGTCCTTCAAGTATCATTGGGGAGACGAATTGGGTCATGAAGATTATATTTCAGATCAATATCTACCCAAAAGTAGAGACGTGTGCTAATTTGTGATCATTCCAACTATTTTGTGATGAAAATATGAAATAGCAAAAGTAATTCAATTTCACAATATTGTGTTAAGTTTGATTTGGTTTGGTTTTAATTAGGATCTTCATTAGTGACTGATACGCCACTATTCTTCCTGGAGTCCAGGTGAATGGTACTCATTTTCACTTGAGTGAAGTGAGGAAAGTCGTGTAAAGTGCCACGTGACATGTGACACGGCAGGTTTCGAACTCGAAACCTTTTGCACATGAGCCCAACACACTGCCAATTGCGCCACGCAATCTCACGTGGCGCAATCTGTGTGGCCATCTTTCGCTGACACTTTTTTAAGCCATCTTGTCCGTCTCGTGTCCCCCTTCGTTGCTCTGTAAGATGGTATCGTCCGACTCCTGAGGAACACACATCAGGAGTTTCTGCACTTTTCTCGTGATCCCATCTGGAAGAAAGAGATTAGATATAGCCGTTTAAGTAAGCTTTTTTTCTCAATAGGTACTGGGAACAAGATAAAAAACTTGCAAGACAACACGAAACTAATTCTTAGCTAAAGAGGTCTACTGTTGTGAATGTGTTTTATTGTGTCTAAAATGTATATAACGTTAACATAAACAGGACAAAAAATGTTTCTGTTCTAGATATTCAGTTATCAGCATTTCATGGAACGACTTTAGAGAAACGAAGTATTAGTTGTTTTTGTTTGAATAGGTATAAAACAAAACAGTTCACTTCCTATGTCAAACATATTGCTATGCAAAAAACTAATGGCAAAGGTGAAGAGTCCTCTCACAGGCAACTGCAATTCAAATCACGGGATGGCTTTTCAGCACTGTGGCCAGATGCACAATATTCAACTTTGTAAACAACATACACATTTTACATGCCAGTTAACAGCAAGCAAAAAAAAAGTGAGTCATACTCCAACTTATTGTTTGCCATCTACAAGTGGATTCTTCTGTTCGGAAAATACCATACAATGTAAAAACAAGCTTGAAAGATATTGTATCTGGATACAAAACACAAACCTGTTGTTAACATCAGCAAAAAGTATTATATTTAGAAACTGGTGTGCTGGCTGAAGTAAAAGAGGAAACCTGTACGGAAGCTTCCAAGCTGAAACTGCTCTACTGTTAAACCATATAGGCAAAAAAGTGGGCAAACTTGTTCGGTCACGGATGTAATACTTTAATGTACTGTTGGGCTGTGATGTTTATGTTGTATAATATGTTTTTAATGAATAAAGATGTTTAAAAGGGGCGAGGGGGGATACAAGCTTAGCCACGTTTGGGATTGTTTTCTCACCGCAAAAGCGCCACCTACATCGGCTACGAATAGCGGTGAGAAGCAGAACTCCAGTTAGAAGCTCTGACGTCGAAGACATCTGAGAGACATCGAAACGTAAGCAATGTTTACTAAGTACCTGCTGGTTGTATAAAAAGAATTCTCCTATATCCGATGTTTTAAAAAAATGCATCTGACCTGCAATGGTATGTAGCCATGCGGGGTGGACCTTTCTGTGCACGCCTATGTAGTAGACAGGAACACCGGACAGGAAGATGGCGCACCCGATCACCGAGTCTCTGAATGCCGAGTAGAACGGCACGATAACCAGGAACAGACTGGCTAGTAGGAACAGCACTGGGAGAGCCAGATGTACCTGCAACAAGAAAATCCTCCTGAAATTTCCTTAAAGTTAGACCTATTCCTGTCTCGATTGGCTATCGACCCGTAGTTATGTATTTAAAAACAAAAAAATTGTTTGCAATTTCTGAAAGCCATAAATTTGACGTTTTGTCACTAAGAAATATCAAGCGTTGAATATGCGTCTATGATTTTTGTATTGTTGACATGTCTTAAAAAGTATCTGTAACGTTAAAAGGCGCGTATAGAGATTTCAAAACACGTCTGCTACCCTTGTTCCGATAAGGTGGTATCTCACTGCACGTGGGGCACCGTTGTGGCACTGCGGGGTTCAATTCGCTCGCTGCGTCACTAGTACTGTTGTGCTATTTTCGCCGATTTTTATATAAGTTAGATATTGTGTAAAATACGAAAAAGTATACACAAAACGTAAGAAATGTTTTTCTTTATCTCTGAAATTCGTTGAGTAATCTTTCGAACCCGGCAGTGCCGCACTTGTGCCCCAAGTGCTGTGAGATACCAACTATAGGCACTTGACATTGACAACCTTAATCACCAAACATCTCAACAGAGACGGGGGTCGATATCGCTTGCCAGGCATTTATGATTCGTTACTCGAATCACGTGTCTCTAAGTCACGTGATCAGAGTAACTGAATCATCACTCCTGAAGAAGGTCGACGGAAGTGCGACTGAAAATTCGAGGTAAGCTAATGTTGGTGTTGTAAGACAGTGGAAAATCTTCAACACCAAACATATCTCTTCTTTCTATTGGACACGTACCTTGATGGGTCTGTGCATGTCAGGCTGTCTCCATCTGAGGTACAGCAGCGCTGCGATAGACAAACCGACTCCGATCCAGTACATGAAGCTGAAGTAGTTAATCAGGGTCAGCACGTCATCGGAGATGAGGTAGCAACAGACCAGGAAGCCCTAAACCGAGAAGGAAGACATTATTATATTTCAGCCATACCATAGGTATGGTGAAATATATTGTATTCGTAATGTTTCTTTCTTTCTTTCTTTCTCCTGTCAAATCTTCAAATCGAATCAACTCCGCCATTTTTTAACCGATTGACTTGAAATTTGGCACAAAGGTAGAGTAAGCCAATACCCCCAGGTGTTTTTTTCATTTTTTTCATATCTGCCTTTAAAATGATTTTATTGAGGTTTTTGTCAATTTTTATGTATATTTCGGGCTCCTGTACCCTGGTATTACAGCCGAATGACATGAAATTTGGTACAGAGGTGCCTTGATCATATGCTCACCTAAATTCAATAACAGTTTTGGCATACGGTACAACAAAATGCTTAATTTTGCGATTTTTGGCCATTTTTTGACCAAAAAAGGACATTTTTGGCTCCTGTAGCCTCGTTTTACAACGAAATGATCTGAAATTTGGTATAAAAGTGCCCTTCAATTATGTGCACATAAATTCAATAAAAATTTTCCCATACGGTACAACAAAATACTTAATTTTGCGATTTTTGGCCATTTTTTAACCAAAAAATGACATTTTTGGCTCCTGTAGCCTCGTTTTACAACCAAATGATCTGAAATTTGGTATAAAAGTGCCCTTCAATTATGTGCACATAAATTCAATAAAAATTTTCCCATACGGTACAACAAAATACTTAATTTTGCGATTTTTGGCCATTTTTTAACCAAAAAATGACATTTTTGGCTCCTGTAGCCTCGTTTTACAACCAAATGATCTGAAATTTGGTATAAAAGTGCCCTTCAATTATGTGCACATAAATTCAATAAAAGTTTTCCCATACGGTACAACAAAATACTTAATTTTGCGATTTTTGGCCATTTTTTGACCAAAAAAGGACATTTTTGGCTCCTGTAGCCTCGTTTTACAACCAAATGATCTGAAATTTGGTATAAAAGTGCCCTTCAATTATGTGCACACAATTTCAATAAAAGTTTTCCCATACGGTACAACAAAATGCTTAATTTTGCGATTTATGGCCATTTTTTTGGACAAAATTTGGACATTTTTTGCTCCTGTTCCCTCGATTTACAACCTACTGACCCGTAAATTGGTAAAGGGGTGCTCTAGATATTTATTCAAATGACCCATGTATAATTTTTGGCATGGACCACTTTAAAATGATATGTTTGGGATTTTTTTGGTCATTTTCCAATGGCCAAAGGGGTCAACGACCTCAAGGCCTATTGTTGCATGAGGGAGATGGCTGAAATATGCTGTATTTGCTCTCAAGCAAATGTCGGCCTTTCTAGTTAACATTAACTGTTAATGTTCATAACATAACATAACATAACATAACATAGCATAACATAACAGAACAGTACCGAACAGAAGGTTGAATGATCAGTGGTAACTTTCAATGAGTGTATTTGGTCATCGAGTATACAATGACAAAAGTAGTGAGTGACCATGATAAATTTGTTTTCTTTAAATTCTTTAAAGAAGATGGTAAAATCATCACCAGTAACCCAGTTTCAAATTGGATCAAACTAGAAACGAAGCCACGATGTAGTTTGTAAAGAACATTCTGCAAGAACAGAAGTATTCCGTACGTTAAATAGAACTGCAGGGGCCGGAGTCATGGTCCAAATGTTGATCATGGACAGCACCTGTGGAAGATGGCCTTCCCGAGATCCCACAAAGTACAATCTGAGATTTAAAAAAAAAAAAGAGGTAAATGATAAATGAATACAGGGACAATTATCATTGACATCTGTGCTTGACTCAAGATTCTGTACATGGAAAAGCTTTCAATAAATTAGGACGAGAATCCCATTTGGTGATTCAAACATTGATTTAGAAAATTTGCCGCTAAACCATACCTTGATACTGCAAGAATGTATGCATTGATCCCACCAATGGTCGTCATGGCAACGAGAATTGGTATCGTCCAGCTGACCACACCCATCGCCTTTTCTGCATAGGTCTGTGGTGGGCAGATGTTTTACATATCACAAACCTCATATTATAGTGTTACCTGCTTACGAAGGGATGTATGGATTCAAGGAGAAATACATTCATTGGATTCAAGGAGAAATACATTCATTATCTTCGCCAGCGAAGATTATAAGATTGCTTACTTGGGTCTGTATGTAGGTCAACAGCATATAAGTCGAGAAATTGTGGATGGAACTTTTTGATTTTTTGTAGGTGTGTAGCGGTTGTCGAAAGGCATGCCTAGTTTGAAAATGGTTTACCTGGCGTTTTCCTACGGTACAGCAGCGACCTTTGTATTTTTTCGAGGTTTGTTTCGAGAAGCATAACTCAAAATGCAGCTGGGCGATTTCTACGATATTTGGCAGTTGTGTAGCGGTTGTGTAAAGGATTGTCATGTGCGAGAATGGTTTAGCTAGCTTTTACCTATGGTGCTGTAGCTGGCTTTGTATGTAATTGCGTTTGTCTGTTAACACGATAACTCGAGATGTTCTACATGGATGCTAATGATATTTTGTTGATAGGTAGGGGACACAGAAAGGAAGGTCAAGTTCGATAATGGGCCTCCTAGCGACTTGTTTTGGTACTGCAAGTGAGCGTCAAAGCTTGCGCCTAAATTTTCCAGAAGTGCCATGTTCATGATTTTTAAGTGGTGGATATCTGTTGGGACTAGGAGTGAATGGTGTAATTTTGGGCCCCCTAGCAGCTTGTTTGGAACTGCAGTGGGTCTTATAGTTTGTAACTTTTAAAAAGGATAACTGCAGAGGGGATTGATGGATATTCCTTGCTTTTGGTAGGTAGGTACTTAGGGTGATTATCAACATAATGAGATGCTAATTATGTAAATTGCGATCTACTTAATATAATTACTTTGGGATTCTTATCATGGAGAGAACCACATCCCTTACAAAAGTGGTGTGCAGTGCAACATGACACTGGCACCATTGTCACCCTAGTCCAGCACTAATGTGTGGACCATTAATCTTCATTTATCATTCAAGCCCTTCAGACAGAAGCAGAAGCCTGATCTCCTTTCCCTGACAAGGGCCAGTCACACCAAATTAACCCCCTGCCCTCAGTCTCCGGGTCTTAGCACAGACAAATCAAAGGTGGAGCAGAACTAATCGTCATGCCATGGCAGGGTGTTACACGCCCGCCCGTTTGAGGCATAAGACATGGTCACGTAAAAAAAGATTAAAACATCGCGGTGGGCCAAATCAGGCTGTCAAAGGTGCCAACGTAATCCTCATGAGTTGTTCGATCGCATACAGTACGCTTAATGATTCAAATACTATTTCGGGATGAGATTTGAAGAGTCAAAGTTGGCCTTCAAACTGGCTCTTTTTGCCTGATTTTGGCCTCGATTTCACACTGCATGGGGGTTTCCGTGCAACCGATTACGACAATATCATATACTTCCGGGTTGTACGAGTGCGGTCATAGAACGCGGGTGGTATCGTATCTTGTCTCGGTTTGTGCTAGGTTGTAGAGGAGGATCTAAGTAAGGCTTATGAATATACTAATACTTGGAGATTAGCAATTACTATGCCTGTCAATCAGCTATTTTGTCTTTGCGGGGCTATGAATGGGGGGATCTGAGTAGCCTGACGTGATAGCCAGGCCAGGTAGACTGTGTAAAATACCTCTGACTTAACTCGCGATTGCAAAACTTTACTTACTATTTTCATGAGATGGACACAAACATTCACCAAGGCGGGGCCGTAACAATCCTTACGTATGACCCTTAGGTAACCCTTAGATGACCTATTATCTAATATATAGGCCAGTCACTCAAAGTTTGTTTATTATTTCTTTTTTTACGAAAAGACTGCAATGTACATTTTGTAGAGTGAAATCTTATATAAAACTAAAGACCTAGCCTAACCTAGCCTAACTAAAGACCTTACATCCAGCTTTGCTATATTAACATCTCGTATTAAGCTGTATTTGGTGCTTATCCGGCCCATTATAGCCATAATTACATACATTAATCATTCAAAAACAACGACCTTCGATAAAGAATGTTTATTTGGCGAAGATGTGTGTTCGAGGAACTCTAGTTTCAAATGCGTGTGCACCTTATTCGTTCAAATGTAGCGAGACGACTTGTACCATGTGGCGAAACGACTTCTGCCATGAGGCGAAACGTATGTAGTCAACTAGCAATGTGGTAAAGCGACCTGTACGTAACCTTGCTATTTACCTTTGCCAGAATGGCTAAGGTTATGTTTTGGGCTTCTGAGTCTGTGTGTGTGTCTGTGTGTCTGTCTGTTAACAGCATAACTCGAGAAGCCTTGGATGTATCCCGATAATATTTGGTAGGTGGGTAGGGGTCGGGAAAACGAAGGTCAAGTTCGATAATGGGCCCCCTAGCGGCTTGCTAAAGTACTGCAGCATAACATCAATTTTTGATATCTCGTGTTCTGGACATGCTGTGATCATGATTTTTAAGTGGTAGATAGCCCTCGAGGCAGAGAGTAAGTGCTGTGAGTTTTGGCCCCCTAGCGGCTTTTTTGGAACTGCAGGCGCCGGTTTCCTTTCAAACTTTGGATGAGAATAACTCTACAACGTGTTGACGGATCGTCATGATTTTTGGTATGTAGATAGAATGAGTGATGACTTACATAATGGTATACTAATTATGCAAATCAGCAGCTAATTTGCATAATTAATGAGGAAAAATTATAAATCCACTACATTCCATGATAGGACTTTCAAACTTGTCACATATGTAGCTGGGAGGGAGAGAAATGTCGACAGATATCAATTATGCAAATGATGGCCTCATTTGCATAATTAATGAGAAAATATGAACATGTTGACGGATCATCATGTTTTTTTGTATGTAGGTAGCGTAAGTGAAGACCTACATAATGAGATAACAATTATGCAAATCAACAGCTAATTTGCATAATTAATGAGGATATCTTATAAATTCACTACATCCCATGATAGGGCTTTAAAACTTGTCACATATGTAGCTGAGAAAGAGAGAAATGTCAATACATATTTATCATGCAAATGATGATCTCATTTGCATAATTAATGAGAAAATATTAACGTGTTGACGGATCGTCATGATTTTCGGCATGTAGATAGCCTAAATGAAGACTTATATAATGTGATACTTATTATGCAAGTTAACAGCTAATTTGCATAATTGATTAGGAAAAGTTCATAAATCCACTGCATTCCATTATAGTACTTTCATCAAAGTTGTCACATATGTAACTGAGAAAGAGGGAAGAGAGTAAGAGGTGTATTTAAAGACTTTGAAAGAGAATAAGTCAAGAATGGATCAAAGGATCATCATGATTTTTGGTATGCTGATAGCTTAAGTAATGCTTGATACAATTTGATATCAATTGATTGTAAATTGGGATCTAATTTGCATAATAAATGCCGAAATTTTATAAACCAACTCCAAGCATTTAATCATAAAGAAAATGAAATGAGTAACGCATTTGTCTAAAGACATCATTCTACATAACAAACCTGGTTTATTTGGCAAAGGTATGTGTTCGTGGAACTCTAGTTGCATATAAGGAAACAGTAGGACCTGCTATGAAGGCTAGCTAAGGTTTAGGTCCCGATTGCACCGGTGCCCGTCAGGGATGTAGCCCCGGCCGGGCTTCGAAGCCACAAATTTGTCCCGGTGGACTACCGGATACCGGGGGGTACCCCTCGGTGTTCCTCACGGGTAGGTAACTGCGTCTATTTGTTACCGGGTTCTGGTTTCAGTCCGACTTGTATTCAACCTGGTGCCCGGCCGGACCCAAAAATACCCCGGGAGCCGCAAAGTGTCCCACGGGGTCACGTAAGGGTCATCCCCCAAAGTGTCCCCAAACAGTCCGTGAAATGCCCGGCCTTTTTACAACTGGGACCTAAGCCTAATATTGACAAGTACAGAACGTACCACGGCCTCGGACTCCAGCACTTTGTGTGGACAGTACGGAGTACATGGCGATGTACTTACCACGGCCACAACCTCGGACTCCAGCACCTGCTGTGCGGATAGTACGGAGTACATGGCGATGTACTTACCACGGCCACAGCCTCGGACTCCAGCAGCTGATGTGCAGACAGTACGAAGTACATGGCGATGTACTTACCACGGCCACAGCCTCGGACTCCAGCACCTGCTGTGCGGACAGTACGGAGTACATGGCGATGTTGATGAGGATGTACAGGAACGTCACGATCGGCATGGAGATCCAGATGGCCCGGGGGAGGTTCTTATGGGGGTCCTTTATCTCTTCTGTGATGAAGTTCAACATGTCCCTGGGGGGTTAGGAAAGGGTGGCATCACGGTAAATCATCTTTAAATGGTGCCAATCGTAAATTGATAAAGTAGAGAAAGCTAGCCTGGAGTCCAGCCTTTGCTTCGCTTTGGTCGTTTCAGTTCGGGAGCGCGGACTAAAGCCAACAAGGCCGGACTCCAGGCGAAGAGAAAGCACTTCGATAATACAGCGCCTCGCCACGAGTGAGCATCTGTAAAACATTTCTGGATTGAGAGTCAGATACAAATCTTAGTATTCATCTAACCAGTTCTTCCCATGCTCAAATGATGACCATTTGTCAAAGATTTATAATTACTGTTAACGATATAAATTCAAAAGTTTCAACATACCATCCGGCAAATGCGTACAGTCCTGGGTACAGGGCTAGGGCTGCCCGCCCCATGTCGGGATTTGTTCCTTTGAAGGGGCTCTGGAACACGTGCATCTCCCCTGAAGTCAAAAGAAGGGAAAAAAGCAGATTGGTATGCATTTGTGTCAAGCAGCAAGAGTGGACAATGCCTGAAAGATCGTAGTGTATTAAGTGGAAGAAGAAAGGCAGCCACGTCCAAAAGATTAAATGAACAGAAAACCTCAGTTGATGATAAAACAATCAGACCAGACCATCTCTATGCAACAAGAATTCTAACTGCAAGAGGGAAGCGTCACATGATAGGAAAAAGTGTATCAAAGTTTTCTTACATGTCATATACCGACATTGATCCGTCTTAGTCCACACTTCCATACGTCTGGGACAAACAAACACAATGAACTGATGAGCTAATACAGCTATTCCACTGGCCATGACAGAGAAGACAGACGCCATGTACATGTAAAACATTTACAGGTTCATTGTAGCGGTAGAATTTCCCTAACTCCTTTCGACAAGTGCACTGGACAGTACGACCATAAAACATCAACAGAAAAACAACAACGCCAAAAGAAGACTCAACCTGCCCCACGTACGAACCTGTCATGATGACATTGACGACCCCGGAGATGATGACCATGACGCAGGCTGCCACGCCAGCGTAGGCGAACGCGTCCTGCACTCTCGTCACCCACCGCACGTTGGCGCAGTTGACAAACGTCAGCACGCCTGGTGGAGAGAGAAAGTTGGACCAAGAATTTTAGAAAGGACAACATAAGTTCGCATTCACAACATCATTTCGCCACAAATTTGTCCATGATACAAATGGTAAATTGTAACTGACCATAGGAGATCATTATAGGGTGTGGCAGATCAGAGACAAGTTTTTTTGAGAGCATTTCTCAACTCATGATGATATGTGGACGTAAGATGCACTCTCACTGCACTTGCGTCACGCTTACGTCACTGCAAGGTTCGTTCACTGTGTCACTGTTTTGTTATTTTCTCCGATTTTTTTTAATAATTTAGATATTGCGTAAGATGTAAAAGTATAACTGAGAAGACGGCAAAATACACAAAAAGTAAGACAATTAGTTCCTTATCTCTGAAATTCGTTGAGTATCTTTCGAACCCCGCAGTGACACAAGTGTGACGCAGGTGCAGTGAGAGTGCACCTGTAGTTACCGGAGTTAGCCCACGAATATGATAGACGTTGATCTACCTAATTGTTTATTTATTTATTTATTCGCACACAAGTATTACATTAAAACACAAAACGAAAACAATGGATAAAACAGGTGCAGGAGGAGGGAAAAAGCTTGTGAAGCTTATACTTAGCCCTCCTCCTTTAAACTAAACAAAATTGATTATGATATATAATAATAAAGTAAAGTAATACATAGAATAATAATAATACAATAAGGATAAACAAGTATTTAATGGTATGAATTAACAATGGATGATAAAGTAACGTAATACGTAGAAAATAATAATGATGCAATAAGGATAACCAAGTAATTAATGGTTTGACTTAACAATAAATAATAAATCAGCATAATACTTAGAAAATGATAATAGTGCAATAAGGATAATCAAATAATGGAATGAATTAAGATAATATGATTAAAAAGAAAAAATGTGGCTACTACAGGGGGCTCGGATGGATTAACATATGGATTTTCAGATTACGTTTAAAAGTCAGGAGAGAGGAAGTAAGGTTCTTAAGGGAGGGGGGAAGACTATTCCATATTTTAACACACATGTATTTAACAGACATTTGGGCAAGAGAGGTTCTGAATAGGGGGATGTGCAGATTTGTGCTTTGGCGAGTTTGATAATTGTGAAACTGCGAGCGAAAATTAAGAAAGCTGTCAAAGGTATCGGGGAGAGTATGGTTTATGTGTTGGGCTGTGAATAGAGCAAGTTGAAATAATAGTCATATGACTGCAGAAGACCTTGTTACATTATAGAGCTACGTGTTTGACGTTGATTGATCGTTTACATACACGGACATGACGTCAATAAATCGCATGTTTGTGTGACACATTACACAACTAATGATTAACCTGTATGCCATAAGACGCCCTATTCGTCATCTATATGCGTGCAATATGTTTTCATATTTCACACGCACTAAAAGCATGTATAGCCAAACAATAAATCAGTTAATCAGGTGATTTTAACTAAGTCCTGATTGTATGGACACTGTACTGAATAATGACGTCACACACGTAAGGCCTACGTTCCAATTCCAAACCCGGGGCCAGGCTGGGTAGCTTTCGGAAACAAAAAATATGAAGAAGGACAACAAAACAAACAGAATATATAAAATTGTCAGGAGTATAATTTGTGTAAATTTCTTGGTTAACACTTTTATTTGTCGTTTTCGCAAACATCCCGACCGGGCCCCGTTTCGGAAATGGGACCTAAGCCAAAGTAAAACTGTTATCAATTGCCGGAGCAACAGGTGCGGGACACTCAAAAGGAAGCACTGTGGTTGCCTAGACAATAATGACTGTGCCGTCAGTCTAACTGTACTGTACTGATTGATGTGATTTGTATCACAAAGCACTGCCGGAGACAAATTGTTCAGACACATTAATATTTTTATATGTAATGGTGGTTTCTATTGTGCGCTATATAGATTGATAAACGATTTTACTCGTGTTCCCGGCCTATTTTCGCACGATTTTAGTATATCATACTAGTATATACATCATCATCATATTATACATATCGTACCATTTACCCATTTCAATGTCTCAAATGCACGATATGCAAGTCAAGCCCCCTCACATCTCACTATGAATAATGACTTGTCCCTTAAACCAGGATATATAACGTTTGTGAAAGAAGATCGCCTTTATTCTGTGCTAATCGCGCAGGCGACATGGAGATTTGAGTAGTCATCACACGTGTTAAGCACATAACGCCTGCCGGATACGTATGGGGTAGGCCATGATTCACGGCATAACCGTTTAGGCCATGTTGATTTGATTATATGGATGACATCTACGCGCGCATCAATTTTTGGACGTTTCCAAAATAGGTAAAGAAATACTGTAAATCGTACAAAGCAGGTACAAAGTAAGTAAATATATGCCGTGGATTGCAAAAATGAATATCGGAAAACGTATACTAATGTCATAGAACAACACAAGCTCAAAGAAGATGTGAAAGAACAAAAATGAAGAATCTGTTGTTTGGTGCACTATACTCTGTGTGTTCAGTCATCTGTTCAATCTTTGATTTAATTATGAAGGCAACTTTTTTGTCAGACTTTTTTTATTTATTCGCACGCTTGCACCAGTTTTTGGATTAATCCATATAATCAAATCAACATGGCCTAACAGTGCAGCCGTATACGGGGCGGCACCAGCCCCCTACGGGTACAGAAGACCCACTGATCCCCCTGGCCTGACACTACTTGACACGATGATATTCTTCCTCAGTCTCGTGATTCAGATAAAACGTCTGTGTTGCACTTTGACTCACTGAAGAGATGTGGAACAGACTTAGCCAAACAAAACAATGGTAGTCACTGTTTTAAACTATCCGTTCTTCATCGCGTGACTTTCAAGTTCATACGGTTACAATTGATCCAATGAGACATACTTTAGGGCTTAGGCCTATGTCACATGTCCAAACCGGGGCCCAGCCGGGCAGCTTTCAGGAACGGACGGTATGATGTAAAAGACAAATCAAAACTACACAAGAAGTAAAGGGAACAGTCGTGGACATTATTTGTGTATATCTTAACGTATAAATTTTTATTGTTCGTTTCCACAAACGGTTTGGAGACATGTGGCGTTAGCCTTACTGCTCAAATCATCCCCTGTATGAAGTGCTACGCTCCAAGCAGAGGTTAGGCGCCGGCTATTTTTAGGCGTTTTTAACGCGTATCGGGCTTTCGATTTTGTACCTCGCGGCCTAAGACGCCCAGAAAAGGGTACAAAAGATAGAAAGCCCGATAAAAGCGCCTAAAAACGTCAAAAAACAGACGGAGCCTAACCTCTGCTTGGAGAGTAATCAAGTGCCAGGTTACGACGTGTGTCTTCAATTACCAGTAGTCCGCACGGCTCATCTGCCCTGGGCTCATCTGCCCTGCCACACTCACGCCCACTCAGTTAGCACAGATAACAACTGGTCCGTGAAATATATCATCAATCACAGTTAGCTTGGAGGTTCTCGGAAAATGACTCTTTCGTTAGGAGAAGTTTATTTCAGGAGAGGCTATTGGTAATCTCCTAGCAGATCCTACGGTAGCATAAAACATTAGTAAAGTAGAAGCCAGTTAATTGCACAACGGATAACCGCACACTTTGTTAATTGCACGGAATCTCAAAATCCCGTGGTGCTGGGCAGCTGGGTAACTCCGCATTGTTGCATCACCCGGATAAATTGCACGAAATGTACTGGCAACTTGGGTAGTGCCAAACGCTGGCGAAGGGGTGTAGCCGGCGCATTGGCTACCGAAGGATCTGCCGCAGAACGCAAACGCAAGGGGAGGGGCGATCTTTTCATGAACGCGTTTCTACTCGCCTCCCCTTGTTCACTTACTCCAGCGTGAAAATTAGCTGGGATTATCGTTTTACAACCTTCTGTAGCCATTGAAGGCTACATTTCTTTGCCAGCTTTTGATACTATTCTATGCCACCGTAGGTTCTGCTCGTAGATTGACATATTCGTATGCATGTACAATTCTCCATTCAGACCAGGCGTCCTACTTTACGTGAAAAGAATACAGCATGCAGGATTGCATGATGTCACCAGCTAATGCCAGCGGATATTTTGAAGGGGCTGGTGACATTTTGTGGCCTAACCACGTCAGAAGACTATGACCTCGTGGTGGAAAATTCCCCAATCCCCACACTGAGCTAGGCACGAGGGCGAGCTCACATGACATGGCACATGGTGGAAACTGATGACGCAAGCAACAGGAGATAATCTGGTCAGACCGTCAAGGACATGCTAGGTAAGCAAATACCGAATCACATGATTAGACCTTTAGCCAAATAATTCTATCCAGAGGGCTGTAAGAACCTAGCCTGGGTACCATCCAATTTCTACCGGGGCTCCTTACACTCGCTACCCTAGCCCTAAAATAATGGGTAGCGAGTGGAAGGAGCCCCGGTAGAAATCGGATGGTACCCAGGCTAGTAAGGACCACTCACCAGACTGTAAGCCATGATACTAATTCAGAAAGAGCATGTATAACACGTGTGTAGATCACCATATTCGATTAGTATTTATGTACGCAAAGTTGGACGCGTTTCGCACAGCACACACGTAGGGGTTTTCAATTATGTATACATGGAGTCAGAACAGTATGTATTTTAAGAGAGGGGAACCGGGTATATCCATCTTAGTCTATACCGGAAGTTCAGCGAAGACTGTTTGAACACCGGTTCGTCCTGTTGCTCTCGATAAGAATTTAAGTCAGACAGTCGATCGCACTCAGTGAAGTCTGCCATGCGGGCGATTAGATAAATTTTGGTGAGGGAAGTAGGTTTTTGGTGGAAAAGACTATAGCAAAGGACTTGGTTTAACTAAGGACGTTAGAACCTATGTAACGTCCTTGAATTAACCTTGACTTTATGAAGGAAGCGGCTCGGGTGAAGGTCTATATTTCTGATAAACCGATCACCAGAATTGCTGCACAGCTAGCGTTATTTGAGAGACCTGTGGTTCCATGCGGTTCCGCAAATTGATGTTAACATTGACCCATGGTGACAGATATGGCACAGGGTGTTCTGACCCGAAACATTCATGCACAACATACACCTTGCATCAGCCAAACTGTAACGCTATATGCAGTAGAAGCCAGGTAATTACACAACGGATTACCGCACACTTCTGTTTAAATATTGCACGGAATCCCAAATCTCAAACCCGTGCGGTCCAGCAAGATAACTTCGCGTTATTGCACCACCCGGATAATTGCACGAAATACACTGGCAAATGGGGTGTGCAATTCATCGGCTTTTACTGTATAGCGTGTGAATTTCATGGATGGCGACTGACCTATATTGTAATTGACGAAGTGGAATAGAATACGACAAACCCCAATGAATGGTTGGGATTAAACATCATAAAAAAGAGGGAGATACATTCAAATTTCCATTGTACAAGTAACATGCACATGTGATCTCCATCCAATGAAATAAAAATATATTCAAGAATACACCATGAACAATAGAATTATCGTTAGTGAATAGATGACGCTGTTATATCTTATTCCAATGATGGAAAGGAAGTCTACTCACAGACGATAGCAATGGCTAACAGTCTCACGGCTCCGTACGGCACGTCACATCCCGGAAAGAAAGGCTGGACCAGGTAGGATGAGAAGGTGAGCGCGATCACCGCCTGTCCCGTGGGGTCCACGATCAACACAGACACCCACAGTCGTAGAAACGCCGGGAACGGACCGAACGCTTCTAAGATGTAAGCATAGCTAGCTCCGGACTTCAAGATTGAGGTGCCTAGCTCGGCGTAACACAAGGCACCGAGCGCGGAAAACACACCGCTCACCGCCCAGATGATGAGAGAAAGGCCGGTGGAGCCCGTGTACAGGAGGACTCCCTTCGGTGCGATGAAAATCCCCGACCCGAGGATGTTCCCCACCATCAAACCCACGGCGTTAGCAAGGGTAACCTGTCTCTGTAGACGTACGGGGGAACCCTTCCCTCCATCGCTGCTGTCCTGTACAGTATGATTTATGCTGCCCTCCATCATTGGACTCGCCGCCGTGCTGTCACCTTGCCCACCCGCACCCATCTCTCAAATCACTGACAGGAACGATTTCTAACCAGAAATTTTACAAAACCGTTCCTGAAAGCATGCCTGGTCTCCAGAACAAACGGTTTGAAAGGGAGGGTGATGCAAAAATACCGGCTTTCTTCACATGGCCTCAGCTGTCGGGACGTTGCATCACCTCATGAATGCATAATAAGTCGATTATACATGTAGTATTCCCATAGGAAGCACGTGGTCTCGTGCTCTCCCGCACAAGTATATATTGAATGCTCAATCTCCAAGCAGATCCTATGACAGTATCAAAAGCTTAGACTTTCAAAGCAGATGTTGATGGGGAAAATTGTGACCTTACAAATACTAGAAAGTAATGTATATTAGCTAATAGTATAGGCTGAATAACGTATCCAAAGTACCCAAGCAATGCTATTTTTGCGGTCAATTTTTTAGCCAGGATAAAGGACCGTTATATCAAGGACGTTCTATGATGTTCTATCAAAAGGCCTTTTGATAGAACGTCCTTGGTTATATTAATGGGTTGGGAGTAAACTTATCGGCTTGTTGTTCTTTTGAGGCCGAACAAAAATAACAAATACCACGCTGCATAGAATCTCAGGGTTATCAAGACTAAGGAGATTATATTATATATACTATATAACCTCCTTGTCTAGACAAATACACAACAGCTCATGGCAAGGTTCAAACGTGTACATTAAGAGATATCGAAAATAAAACGATCATACAAACGAACATATTTTGATATAGTAATCTCCAAAGTGTTGATCAATAATAATCTCAATATATCTTTTGTTGCTCCAAGGAAGTTGCTTGCTCCTCCTTGTTGCACACAGTAATAGAGGTAACGTTAGTTCACCTTTATTCGAGGGGTATCCTATATCCGTTGTAAATAAAAAAAACAGGGTATTTAGGGATTTCAACGGACGATGGCACTGCAATATTTTGAAAATATTTGAATTTGAAACCACTTTCTGTCAACTTCTTATCCCTAACACTGTTTTTGTATACACTTCTGCGGATAAACGTGAACTAGCGTGGGTTATAGTTGCAGTCTTTGTAGCTGTAGTGAGGGGGTACATTTTGAAAGGAATGAGCATCTTGCCTGCTGTATTTCTTTTAATGGTTCACATGCATGTACTGATCTCTATGTAGATGTGAGATGTAGCGAGGCGAAGTCGTAAGTACCGTTTCTGAAAATCCGATCGGGTCTTTCTACTTGTTCACCTGATGTGGAAATTAAATGCCGGCTGTTCCACGGAACCAGGAGCTTTATTGAGAAGCGCTACGATTTAGCCTTTCTACACTAGGAGATAACAGAGTAAACGCCCCCAGGCTATGGCCACGGAGTCACTACTCTATACACGCACAGCTGGCGGCTAAAAATAGAAACTCAGGCTAGATACCGACAACAGCCAATCACAAGCCGCGGTGGCGCAGGTGCGACGGATCATGGAGACTGGTTACCTGAGGTCATATAAAGCACAAAGACGTTGAGCGTTATAGGGAAAATGTGTGCCTTTATTATATGTCTTTATGTGTACATGTATTATCAACAGTACGTCGATGTATTGTCCAAACAGGTGAGACCGAATTCATACACTGACTGTAAGTGATGGTAACGAGTGGCTATGTTGTTACGGAACACCAAACCAATTAACGTTATAGTTGTAACAGTGGGGTTCTAGCGCTGCCAAACTGACCACGCCAACAGCTCTTGAGCTTTTGGTGTTGTGGTTAGCACGTTGGATTTGTGATCCGGCTGCCCGGGTTCGAATCCCGGGAGTCGGGATGTTGTTTCTTTCTGTTCTTACTCGCCCCTCTGAATTTCTACATAGTAAAGAGAATCCGTTTCAGAACACCTGACATCACTGTTGCTAGGGTCTTTTTACCTACGTCCATTGGGACTAATTCTAAAGTTTTACATTTATTCGGTGTCCAATTTGGATTTTAAAGGTGGTATCTCAGCGCACTTGTGTCAAGTTTGCGTCAGCGCGGGATTCGTTCACTGCGTCACTGTTTTGTTATTTATTCCGATTTATATAATATTGCGTAATACGTAAAAGTATGACTTAGAAGACGACAAAGTACACAAAAAAGTAAGAAAATTCGTTCTTTATCTCTGAAATTCGTTGAGTATCTTTAGAACCTCGCAGTTACACACGCGTTACGTAAGTGCAGTGAGATACCACCTTTAGCTGGAAGTTTTCTTTTATAGCTCTATTCCGCGGTCTAACGTTAACATTGATATTTATATAGTATGACATTTGTTACCGACTTTAAAATGTAACATTTCCATAAATCATCAGTGCTGCTATTTTTGTTTATGGGACCGGAAGAGTCGCAAAGCAGTATGAGTAGGTGAATGAAGTCTGCTATCTTTTAGATTGCTTTACTACTTGAGTAATCAGAATTAATGTAACCAATGAGAGAAAGTTCGTTAATGTTAGCACTCCTTCCATAGACCTTTCAAGGTTCAACTGGAAAATGAAGTGACACTAAACAAGAGAAAGATCAGGTATAATTCTCTAATAGAAAACCGTTTTTATTAAGCCAGACTCTGTGTCTCTTTAAGTTTATCAATACAGATCTTAACGTATTAGCAATATCAAGATGTCTCCTCTTAGCAGACAAGATAACTCTTCTTCATTTTGGAGATACTTTCCTGTACCTTTGGCTATGTTTATGATGGTAAGAAAGTGGTACCTTTGACTGTAATTGTAATAGAACTGTCCTTACCCATTTAGCACATAAGTGAATAGAATAAAGGATAAGATATAAAGAAAAATAAATTTTTTCATGCCACTTGATTTATCTCAGGAATGTTTGAGAGTGAGCCTCGGTATCCTTAGTCATATGTTGTTCTGGACAAAGAAAAGCATTGATAAGCAATTGCAACATCACGATTACATGTACTGTTAGTAGATTAGACATGTTTTCTGTGTCACACTAATAAAGATTTATTCTTTATTCCTTATTTTGTGTATACTATTTGATTACTTTCTTTATTACTATTTCATTACTATAAGTATACTTTTCGATTACTCTCGTATGTAGAAGACCTAATTTCCAACTATTACATATACATTACCATCCACACAATGGCAAACAGTTGAGCCTTCATATAAATTGTACACTAATCTATGTAAGATCCAATCTCTGTAGTTATATGTAGGCAAATCACAAAAAGAAGCTGACTGACTATATCAGGATTTAGTGGCAATTTTCATAATTAATCAGCAGATCAGTAATAGTGGTATGAAATATCATATGGGTAGATTGCTACAAGTGATCCATTCGCACATGTACACATCAAGAAATCGTAACAGCAGTGGACAAAAAATAACCATGGGCCACACAACTTCAAGCATCAATCGAGCACAAGTTAGCTAATGTGTTCTAAATTACAACAATATGATTAAACTAAATAGCACAGTAATATTCGTGTAATGACAAGATCAAGAGCATGATTCTTCAACAGTAGTGTAGATTCGTGTGACAATGCTTAATGTGTATATCACCACCTGTTATGGAAAGACACACACTAAAACTTATGGGTGGCGGCAGCGAGGAGCCAGAACGGAATCTTGAGAAAGGATGGGATCCAAGTGGCCAGGCGCGTGTACCCGAACATGGATAGCGAATCCTTGACGCGCCGAAAGTTTGGTGGTTGCCTCCCTGAAAAAAAATAACACAGTTCTTATGATTTTTCTATATAACATCTTTTGTTTCTTACAATGGAGCCATCAAAGTGGTATCTCTCTCAGTTCTTTACCCTTTAGAATAGTCACTAGTAAGCTGACCTCACATGCATCACACAATTCTAACTGATAGGTTCCCATCACAACACGGACAAATTCTGTACAATCATGCATCCATGACTTTCATACTTTCTGTACAATGCATTCTGTCTTTCATACGTAACAAGGGCTTAACTCAAGGAAAGCATAATTATGTCTGATGAGGGTCTGCATGCTCTTTTACGTAAGGCGTAGGCAGCCAATTTTATTTCCCGTAATTCGTAGGGAAAACCATCTTATCTACGTAATTCGTAGCGAGGCGACCAAATTTAGTGTAATTGCCTTCCTTGATTTAGCGTAATACGTAGGGGGTTCTTTTAAATTCAGCGTAAATCGTTGTCGGAACTCCCCATGCAGACCCTCTCTGATGACTGTGTGATTGATTTTATTGTATGCTGATTTTCATTTCAATACACGAACATTCACAGACAGGAGAAAACTGTGTTTATGGCAAAGCAGCACTAAAGTCTATTCAAGCCCAAGGACAAGAAAAGCACAAAATAACCAAAGTAGCAAAGTAAGCATTACTGCTAAATTTACCATCAATGTCCTTGAAGCCGTACACCTCTCCCAACTCTGCAGCTATCAGGACCTTCCCAGACCTCTGCATGATGTTTGGGTCTGTGGCAGGGAAATAGGAAGAGAACATGAACTTAACATTAACATAACATCTGTTTATTGATGGACTGAAGGTGCAATCTCCAAATAAATGGTACCACTATAAAGGGTACTGGATTCCATACTTAGGTTAAAAGCTTAACATGACAAGCAAAATTAACACCTTAAAGGTAAGACAATCACATAACATGCAAATGAGCCCTAGATCTGAAGATCTACATTGATGCTAACTTAACAGAATGTTGAAACAAGAATTCCTATGTTGTTTACTTTGCTGGTGAGACTGAACAGCTTTAGGTGCCTGTTTTGATTATCAATGTGGCTTATATCATAAGAGTCTGAATGACTCTCTCTAAGATTTCAGGAGAACTGTTGGTGACCGCGTGGCGCAGCGGTAGCATGTTCGGAATTGCACCGAGAGGTTGCGGGTTCGAATCCGCCTGCCGTGCCACCGATCTTGTGCCCTTGGGAAAGGCACTTTACATGACTTTCCTCACTTTACTCAGGTGAAAAATGAGTCGTCCCTCGGATAGGACGTTAAATGGAGGTTCCGTGTATGGGGAGAGCCATACCCCATGCACGTTAAAGAACCCCCACACGTGCGATGGTGTGGTGTGGATGGAGCAAACCATTCTGTCTGGAGTTGGTGATTCACTACAAATCACCCGGGCGGAGGCCTGGCAAATCTTCGTGTCGTATCAGCCATACGGTGATTTACATCATTCACCATGCCCCGGAGAGGAGATAGGCGCCGTCAGGGGACTAAAATGCCGATTGATACAGCACAACATGTTGTGCTGCCCCTACGGCTGATTAAAAGGCTATGGGACGAACGAACGAACGAAAGAAACACATTTCCATCTTCTTTACTCACCATCAGCAAGATGGACAACAGCCTTTCCGGCAAACTCTGGGGTCTCTCCCATCTCGAACATCCTCTTAATCTGGACAACACACCACAAATAAACTTAAACAAGAATCTCTTGTATCTCTCTGCCTGTTGAGCTAAAATTCAAAACTCACAACAAATGAATGCATTTTCATGTGAAGTCATGGAATGTTTTACCAAAGTTTTAAGATTCACAGAAAACTGTTATTACAATTTATGATGATCACAATTTCTCCAACCTATATGTGCTAATGTTAACATTCTTGTGGTTAAAACTTCAATAGCAAAAGCATCTTAGAACATTAGTGAACATATGCAAAGCATTTTCACTTCACTAGAAATATGATGGCTTACTTGATCGTGATCAATCTTCATTCCCTGTGGGAAGTAAAAACACATGATTAGAAGACAGTTGAGTTACAGGAGAGACACAATCGAATCAGGCTCTTGTTCATAGAGAGGCAGCTACAATGAACCTCTTCAAAGCCATGCAGCATGGCTGAAGCCTGACCACCCTCTCTGTGGCCTTGTACCCCTTCAATCATCAACAGCGACAGGCAAACAGTTCTCCGCAAGGAGGCAGGGGGAGGGGGCAGATGATCTACGCAAGCCTGGTCTAGTCTCGTATTCTCTCACGAGATCAAGACTAGACCATTCTCCGTGTCCAAGATGTTCTGATAGACATCAAAAATTTGGAGGTACGTTCTCTACCTTTAATAAATAGTTACTGCTCGAAGAAAATTGATAGTACAGTAACTGTAAAACATACGTGACTGATGAACCTCTTTAACGACAAACAGTTAGGGTTTTCTACCTGGCTGCATTGGCATTTTGACATTCCATTATTTTCTCATCAATGAATCAAGAAAGAATGGATTGTAACAAATATTGATAGATGGGCATGAAAGAATTCTAGATTTTTTGGACCATAT
Source organism: Branchiostoma floridae (assembly GCF_000003815.2). NCBI lineage: Eukaryota > Metazoa > Chordata > Leptocardii > Amphioxiformes > Branchiostomatidae > Branchiostoma > Branchiostoma floridae. The sequence goes on along the minus strand of NC_049984.1, from coordinate 19,182,824 downwards.
GGATGACATCATGAAACTTTATTGCCCGTAATGTTATGTTTTTGCTATGAGAAAATACAGCGCTTTGGTACATACCACTGCAATGAAACTATGTTTTTCATGTGCTTAATCATGACAGCTAGAAACAAATTGTAACCAATACTTCCTTCCATCTATAATTGGATATGAAGAAACCAATTGGCGGATGCTTAGTGAAATCTATGTAACTCACTAGAATAAAATCTACATCAGATGCTGACTTAGGGTTGACTTGCAGGTGTACAAAAAGACAACTTACCCCTGCCATTGCTTCATCCCTATCCTCACCCTGTGGAGGTCCAGCACTGAGCATGTCATTGATGTTTTCAGTCCTGACTGCTCCAGGCCACAGGGACACAAACGCCACGTTGTCCTTTTTCAGCTCAACAGCGCAGTCGGCTGCCATGCGGTCACACTGTACACAAACGATGCAAAACCTTTTCAAGGATGATAGAAAAGTTGTACGGAAATTAATTTTTGAATTATAATTAATTATATAATTATATAGATATATATAATTATATCAGCGAACAGCTCTGAATCAGGTTGGTAAGTCACTGGAGTTCTATGTACAGTCAAACCTCCCCAAGAGACCACCTCTTCTCAGCGACCACCTGGCCATTTTGACCGCTTTTTCTCGGTCCCGATTTATTTTCCCATTGACGTAAGCATTAAGCGACCTTTTCTCAACGACCACCTGGCCAACGCGACCGCGACCGGCCCAAGTTGGGACCTATAACGACCGCATCATTTTCAAGATTGAGGTTTTCATCGATTTTTGATGATAATTAGCGCGATTTTGTCCCGAAATCGGCCAGTTTGCGTCAGATTTTGGGGTTAAATTTACAGTTTACAGTGTGCGTGTTGTATTTGACATTAAAGACCTCGCTTCTTTGAGTACGTGCAGCGTGCTTGCTATTTGCCATTAAACACAACGGCAACCATTTATACTTTGCATCGGGCATGTTTTGAGTCGATACTCTTCTCAGCGACCACCTGTCCAAATCGACCGTTTTTTTCCGGTCCCCCGGGTGGTCGTCTTGGGCAGGTTTGACTGTACATGTATATAAACAAGTGTTCTATTCCAGACCCATGTTTCAGTGACAGACAGTGCAGCTGTTGTCCTCACCATCACCTTGGTACCATCCCTGTCTATTACATAGGAAGACGTCAGATGGCCACTGAAACATCAATCTTGAATAAAATACCGTTGTGCACAAAGAACTTGCTTTCTGACTCTTATCTGTCTGTTGTGTAGGTGTACTCTCTCATGTATCATCTCTGTGCATGTATCTGGATTTCCATTAACAAAATAATCATTGAAAGAGAAAGAATCTGAAATAAGATGACTCACTGCAGCTTTGCCGATACCATAGACTGTGTTGATCATGTAGTTCAGCCCCCCCGGAGAGGAGATGTTGACAATGAGACCCTTCTTCTGTGGTACCATGATCCGTGCAGCGAACACAGAACAGATGTAGTGGTTCCTGAAACAGTAGGGACTCTCGGTGTAAGGGGTGGCAGGGCTCAAAATACTCTTTTCTGCATACCTGCACTGGTGCAGGTAGCATTCAAAATTACCTGCACCAGACAAACTTTACCTGCGCCACTCAGAATTTAGGAACTATGGATCATACTAGAATTGTTCAGGAACCATTGCCTTTTTTTAATACTTTATAGGTGGTAACAGTTAGTGCAGCTAATACACCTACATCATAGGACATTTATGTATAAAACTCACTACATGGACCAGTGCAGGTTAGGTGCAGGTAGACATCAGGAATACCTGCACAGCTCCAATTTTATCTGCACTAACCTGCATATGCAGGCGGTATTTCAAGCCCTGGTACTGTAGGGATCGTACTCTAGGTATATGTGAGAATTATAATCTCTTAAACAACTTCCTCCAATTTCAGAATTCAGTATCATTCAGGAGTAGAACATATTTGAGTTGAAGTTTAAAAGAAACTTTTGTCCTTCGAGGGCCCAAATCATGTGACAAGTCTCAACCATTTGCAACAATGATCCTCCAGAGAGAGAGAGAGAAGAGTCGCTGCTGCTTACCTCAGTCCCACATTGTTGACATCATCCCACACTTCTGGGGGAAGATTGTAGAACTTCTTACCAGCAGCATCTCCAAGAACCTAGAGGAAGGAAGGACACAGCCAGGTAAAGAGATGTAATCTACAAACATGTGTCTGTCACTTTGGAGGCAGAGGAGGTATGAAAGAAGTAGGGTGATGGTGTTCAGCACCAGGGACAGGTGTGTTTGCCTGTGTGTGGATGGTGTTCAGCACCAGGGACAAGTGTGTTTGACTGTGTGTGGATGGTGTTCAGCACCAGGGACAAGTGTGTTTGACTGTGTGTGGATGGTGTTCAGCACCAGGGACAGGTGTGTTTAGCTATGTGTGGATGGTGTTCAGCACCAGAGACAGGTATGTTTGCCTGTGTGTGGATGGTGTTCAGTACCATGGATAGGTGTGCTTGCCAGTGTGCTGATGGTGTTCAGCACCAGGAACAGGTTATTTACCTGTGTGTGGATGGTGTTCAGCACCAGGGATAGGTCTTTTTACCTGTGTGGATGGTGTTCAGCAGCAGGGACAGGCATGTTTCCCTATAAGTGGATGTTGCTCAGCACTAGGGACAGGTGTATTTACCTGTGTGTGGGTGGTGTTCAACACCAGGGATCACATTCATACACTTGGGACAGGACTGGTTGCCTGCACTTGACTCATGATCAGCACGAGGGACAGGTGTGTTTGTAACTGCACAGATTTGTAATCAGCACTATCTGTGCCCTGGGCTGCTGTTAACATTGAATATACCAATGAATATTGAATATACTATGACACTGACCTTCACAGCCTTGTAGGCGTTGTTGACCAGGATGTCCAGCTGTCCATTCTGCTCCTGTTTCACCTTCTCAAACAACTTCTTGATGTCTTCATCTTTCTCGTGGTCACACTGTACAGGGATGCACTTCCCTCCCCGCTTCTCAATCTACAGGTCAAGATGCAAGGTTATTCCAATCTTATAATGTAGGGGAGGAAAGCTCGCTTCGCAATTTACTTAGGCAATCATCATCATCATCATTGGTCGACGTGATCAAATGTAAACATGTTCGCACATGTTAACATACGACGGGGTTATACCGCCCCTTACGGGGTGACATACCCTTTCGTATGGCTAATTACAAGATGGGGATGCGCCAGGTCTCCTGTCCGGGTGAATGATGTAACTTAACTTAGGCAAATCTATCCTTAACTTTAAGAAAGGGAGGCACAGACTAGGGAGGCACAGAAAAGGTATAAAAGGAGGAGTGGTCCGATCTCTGTCATTCTTGAGAAAGACAAATTAAAGTCGAAACCTGTAGAATATCGTCGTCTCTGAGCTGTCATTTTTCCAAGCTACGAATGATGTCTTAACTTCAAGAAAGGTTATCTCCTAAAAGGATCAATTCATAAAGGAATCAAGATGAGAGTGAAACAACTAAAATAAAGGCAGCATCAAAGTAATAGCCAGGACTCACCTCCTCAGCACACTCCATCAGTGATGTCCCCCTTCCATCAGGCTGCATGGTACGACCTACAGTGATACATCACACATTTGTATTACTGTACATTAACGCTTCAGTTGGGCATTAGTTACCTAACTATGTCATAGCATGAAAACAGCTGAAGATGCCATCCATGCTGAACTGTTGTTGGGATTATAATACTGGCTAAAATGTTAGTTTTTTGTCTCAAGGGATAATAACTTAACATTGCAATGCCAGGTTTGACCACTTAAACATGTATTGTTATTGTTTTAGTATGGCACAATTCAATTCAATTCAATACATGTATTTCCAAACTTTTAGATGACAGTAAATCATGTCCTCTGTGCAACACAGAACTCTGCTGTCCAGGGCTGTACTAAACTAGCCCCTCCCAGATGTTGGACGGGCTGCTATAAGTGAGATTCAATCAAGCTAGTGTTCATGATATTTGTGAGTTTACATTTTATGTGCAAAGCTTTCTCCAAGTAGAGGCTCGGTCTGGGGATAGTAGTGGCCAGGATTTCTTGCCGCTCCATCCCCCTGGCCAATACTATACCCCCGCCCAACCTCTGAGGGGTAAGAATAGTAGTGTGAAACCCTTGCCACTACTATCCCCCGACCCAACCTCTGCTTGGAGAATAGGTTACCATGAAGTTATGAACACTTTTATATTAAAAATTGACAGTCATAATGACATTGATGCTAATCTTAATTGACACAGCAGCAAATATGAAGTCTTTGGGTTTACAGGGACATCTGGGGGCTAAAGCTAACAGCCACGTAGCCAGATAAAGCCAGGCGACAGTAAACTGAAAACATGTGAAGGGGAGGGGTGTGGTGGGTCATGGAACTTTGTAGCCATGCATATTTCGTGACGCAAGACCAAGCTGCACCTACCTGTGATGTAAACCGTTGCTCCAGCCTCTCCCAGTTGAAGAGCTATGCCCTTTCCGATGCCACGGGATGCACCCGTAACTATGGCAACCCTGCCGCTCAACGATTGTCTCATCTTTACAGTTTTTAGTCTCTTTTGCGTTGTTTTATCTAGTATGAGAAGAAACGCCTGACCGCTTACAACAAGAAGTTTGCTGCAGATTGCAATTACGTCGCTAGATGGGGCGAGCGCACGGGAACAAATTTCTGCAAGTTCAATAACTATCGCTATGTGGCGCGCGTGTAAGGTCTTAGTCCAGTCTGTGTCTGAAGAACATGGCGGACCCTCAGGGGGATCGCAAGGTTGGTTTACTTATTAGGTCACAGTTGTTTGCTCTCAGGCTTTGTCCTCCTGCATTCCACACGTTATGTTTGGATGATTTATGCCAGGGGCGGCCGCCTTAACGATAACTGTAACAGGCCCGCCATTTGAACTCCTGGGCGGACAGAGTGATCCCATCGGCAGGTGCACCAGGTGAACCATGGATGCACCTGGGAGCCTCAGGAGAGGCCTTAACAAGGCCCCGGCCAGGCCTGTGACTCAGGTAGTGTGTTGAAGGAAGCTTAGAACGTTACTGTAACTACTAAAAGCAAACACTTGTCCGTAGAAGGAGGTTAGGTTGTTTTGGCAGGAAGGGGTGTGGCCTGGTGACCAGTGACAACAACAATCTGATTAGGAAGCTTTTTGCCCTTTTAATACTTAGAGGCTCATTAGAGATTTAGACAATGGGTCTGCTGAGATTTGCTACATCTTTGGCAGTTTGGAACTGGAAAGTGCTTCAGGAATGGCTCTGAAAACATAACGTTACTTGTTTTTTGTGTGTGAAATTGCGATTCATACCTCTCTTTCTGTCTATCTCCCAGTTCCCTGCAGTGATACCGCTGAATGTCGGGGGGCATGACTACACCACCAGCCTGTCCACCTTGCGTAAGTACGAGAGCTCCATGCTGGCTGCCATGTTTAGCGGGCGCTACCACGTCATCCAAGACGAACAGAAACGCTACTTCATCGACCGTGATGGAGACTTGTTCCAGTATATCTTGAAGTTCCTGCGAGATTCGGAAGTTCCCCCTCCTCACGCGGCAGTGCAGGTGTACAAGGAAGCGTTGTACTACGGTCTCCATCCGCTGATAGAAATTCTCAAGTCATCCCCGCCAGTCAGAGCTGAGTACGAGCTGAGAGAAAGTCTCCGTAATGCCCTACCAAAGTACAAGGAGTTCAAGGAAAAACTAGTTGACCTCGCGTACGAGCTAGCTATTACCTCGCACTGTTCAGAAATATCTGTCCACCAGTACAGAGAGTTCCTTGTGGAAGGACTACAGGCACAGACATTGTCCATTCGCAGGGACCTAACACGGGATGAAAGCACGATCCTCATTGGACCATTGAACGATTACGGGAAGGAGAGCCAGTTGGAAGAGTCAATGCTACACTGTGTTTTATACGACCTTCGAGAGGAGGGCTTCAATGTGGACTTCAGAATGCGAGAGTCGGTGTGCGAGTATTGGACACAGAAGAACAAGAACAACGACATTCCTATGTACCACGAGTTTTACGACACTGTGTGCTGTGCGTTTACCTTCAACTGGTGGCCGACCAAAGGTGTAAAAAAGAAGTAAAATTTTCCAGGAGATTGTTGTGTTGAAATTTGAATGTCAAACCTTCAGACGGAAAACTTTGCAGAGGAGCAAAAGCTAGTAATGAAGTCTTCTCATGTTGTCAGAACTGTTTGTAAAAACCAAGTGTAAATGTATAACACGTTACTGTTGTAACTTTTTTAAAAAGATGTTATAGATCTAGCAGTGTGTTCATTTTACTAAAAGATGTTGCCTCACCAGTTTGTAGACTTACAGATAGCTCTCACTTTCACTGTACAAAAAAACTTTCAGGTTTGAAATTAGCAAGTAAAGTTGAAATACATATTACACAAAGCCTCTTGATTCAGAGGTTTGTGTTGGAGGTGATTTTTGTATGTTGGAAGACAAGAGGTAGTAGTTAATAAGACAGCAATCACTTCGTCTTGTGGTCTTGGGTGGTAGAACTAGAAGACACTTGCCCAGTGTCTTACAGATCAGTGACAGAGATCATGTGACAAAGCCTTATCCTTCCAAGTATGTACATTCATACGTAAGGCCACACCAATTTTATTTGCTGTTTCTCAGATTTTTTCAGAAAAAAATAGGGTCGGTCGGTACGTCAAAAATTTTTTTTTTCATTTTGCAAAAAGTCGGGGGTAGGAGAGATCGACAAGCTTACTCAAGTTACACAGCAGAAATAATAACATTTCAACATTTAGGAGTTCCTTGTAGCAAAGTTTGAAGAAAAATGATAAATGTACCGTCCAAAATAGGCACGTACAGCTACTGGAATTTGAGGCCTGTTGTTAATTTCAGAAAGGAGAGGCAGTGAAATCTTGTCAACATGAGGTGTGGCCATCAATTTGAAAATTTTTCTTTTTTTTTTTCAAATCAGAAAAAATAGGGTCGGGATATCCAAAAAACAACAAATAAAATTGGTGTGGCCTAATGGACTCTTTGTAAACCACAAAACAAGAGGACCATTCAGACAGATAGTGGTAACGTTATACAAACAGTAGGTAAAGCAGACAGGAAAACAGGTGTTATTTTACAAACTCCAAAATACACAAAGTTAAAATCACCTACTAAAGATGTGAAAAACCATGATGCATAGAGTACATACCGGTATTAGTGATGTTAAGTTTGCTTAACACTGTCATTTCTGAATTAAGGACGAACAATAATGCAAAAAATCATGCTATCATCAGTGAAAGTATGAAAATATCTCATGGGTATAAAAAGATTTTTAAGCCCATATCTATTAAGAGATGTTTATCTCTGGTGAGTTCCCTGTTGTTTATTATTGCAACTTAACCTGTTGTCATACTATTTTTTTAAAGTGACAATGTATGATAATTTGTATGTGTCTAATTGGAAGCAGTAAGGAATGAAGTTGATGGTGAATTGAAGGAGTTATGAAATGTGTTTGGAATGATGTCTTGCCTGTGTTGTTTGTTACAATCTGTATACCCCAATATAGTAACTACTAGTAGTCACATCCACTTTGCAGTCAGGTAGTTTGGCACAATCTTACACTAGTAATATTACACTGAACAACCGTCACACCTAGCCTGGTATCCAGCTGTATTATAGCTCCTGAGTCTCTTCTGTGTTCTCCGCAAATACAGAGAGGACAGAAATTGTGTGAGAGAGACTCAGGAGCTATAATACTGCTGGATACCAGGCTATGTCACACCCAAACATTACAAGTCTAGCTGCAAGAAATGATCAATGCTATACAGTAGAAGCCAGTTAATTGCACAACGAATAACTGTAGAATCCCAAAGTCCCGCAGTGATGTGGTCCAGCTGAATAACTTCGCTTTGTTGCACCATTCTGACAATTGCACACAATGTGGTGGCAAATGGGGAGTGCAATTAAACGGCTTCTACTGTATAGTGAGGATGCAATTGTTTTAGGTCAACATACATTTTGTACTAGTATATAAATCTTCCGTCAATTGCATCCTCGTGGGATTTAAACGATGATTGCAGCAAGATGTGTAAACTATAGGTGTACTGGAGACCATAGCTGATTTTAAATACATGTACCTGTATGCAATTACAAACTTGGTGAGTAATATGTGTAAAACATATGTACTGAAGAATAAAGAGGCATTTTATCCGATTTGCACTGATGCACGAGTATCCTTCACCATTCAAAATCAATTCAAGCAAATTTCATCCTATACAAAAAAAGTCAACATTACTGAATTGACTCGTCATGCATTTCATTCATCTCCTTCACATCATAATTTTTTACCTTACACTTCTTAGGCCACACCAATTTTATTTGTTGCTTCTCAGTCTCAGATTTGCCTTTTTTCATATTAAAAAAAAAAATTAAGTCCAGAGAAAAATTATACAGGCTTTGCTATCACAAACCTGTAATTTACCCATTCAGAGCCACATACACATGATTTTAGTCTAAAGTCAATGTCCTTTATTCAGAACATTAGTAACAAATCAAAGGATTTTTTGCATTAAACATGCCATTAAACTCCTTAGAGTCCATTCCAAGACACCATGAGGGTTTTTAGGCGATATTTATAATTAGTCTGAATTATTTGGAATAAAAGAATATCTGAGCCACAATAATTAAATTATTTTCAAAAAATTGACTAAGAAAATACTCATTTATTTGAATTTCTTTGAATATTTTAGAAACATTTTGAAAATATCTGTACAAGAATATCTTTATTTAGAATAGTTGTAAAACCTATCTGTGATTATTTCACATTTACAAATATTTATAAAAAATGGTAAACCTGGCCAAATGGTTAAATTAGTTTATTGCCCCCATAAAAGTAAGCCCTATTGTTGCATCTGTATATTTTTAGATTTCACTGGTGGATCCTTTGTGGTGGGCCATTGTTGCATGGCACCCAACCATACTTTGCAAGGATGTGTGAATTGCTATCTTCCCAGCCCACCGAACCATTTACAAAAAATGGCAGAAAATGGTAGAAAATGGTAAATAATGGTAGAATGCTGTTATCATTATTTAGAAACCATTAGAAGTATCCAATTCCACACCATGAATATTTCCAAAGTTTTACAGGACCAGGGAAATATTTATAAAGTTGAAACAGTGTTAAAAATATTTCTGAAGTATCAAATGTCTTAGACATATAATTACAAAACTTTAAAATCAAGTCTAAACAATGGCAACAAACATCCGCATGGTGTCTTGGAATGGACTCTAGGCTGTTTTTTGTGTTATTTGGGCCATATATCTTCAACTCAGACCTCTTGAAAATTTTTTTTCCAACATGTCGGTCCAATTTCTTTCTAAAAATCCGAGAAGCAACAAATAAATCATGTAATGATAAAACAGTCATCCCCTAATCGTTATCACCATGTGTATCAAGACAGAAGACATGCACACAGACAAGTTGTATTTTCTCCATTTATTTCACCTCCTTTACCCAGAGTTTTATCAAAAGCTGCACTGATCAGCCTGGCCTTACAGGTACATAAAACTAGAGCTCTGGCACTCGGGAGTTGTTGGCAGCACATACGAGGGTACAAAATGGTTAGGGAACATTTGATCAAAGGAGGTTCACAATCTCAAAATCAATGTGATGATCGGTCCAGGAATTATGGGAGGCACAGATGGATGCAAGAAAATGGTTTGCATCATTCAGCGTAAAGAACATGGGGAGGGGGGTGTTGCAGGCCGGTGACAAAGTCCTAGACTTTTCTTTCTTTATCCTAATTTTTCTTTGAACACCCCTTGCATTTCGAAAAAACTGGAACATGTGACTGGTCACACTGGTAAAATCTATAAGCGCCAAACCATTACACTTAATACTAGTTCACTTGCAGGCTTTTCTTTGTGGAAGGTACGTGATAAAGGACAACCGAGCTAACAGTCCATCTTGCTAAGCCGAGTTTCAAACTCCTACAACAAAGCTACCCTAGAAGGAGTAAGAGCACCGTCCACTGCATGGTTTTCCATCATTTGCAAGTTGCAAGAAACATGTGCACTCTTAGAAAGCTGTCAACCTGGGCATTGTAAGACACGACATATTGTTTAGGCTGCTGAAACTAGCTTCTCTCCCCAGCCCTTTTGGTGTGACGTCCAGATGTGGGGATGCTCTACTTTGTCGGCGGGCAGGGGGGGTCTTCTATACGGAGTGGACAACCAGCCTGAAGAGGTCTGAGAATATGAACCAATTACTGCCGTCATTATTCAGGACAAACGTCTGGCTAAACCCATGGGGTGGATCGTCGTCCGTCTGGAAAACAACAACAACATCACTGTCAACAAAGTAGTACTGGGAAGAAGTCTTTTTCAGTGAAATTAGAAGATGTATGGTCAGTGTTCTAGCCAGCCTGAATTTATTTTTTTCGTCCCATGAACTTTGAATTTGGAAATCCTGATGATCCTAGGCATGGTATAGGGGCATGCTCCCCCTGGAAAGTTTTGACATCTAGACCCTCTAAAACACCATTTCCTGCATTTTGAGGGGCAAATGTTGCTGGTAGACTCTGCTTGGTTCGATGGCAACTGTTATGATATCTTAACATGACGATTTTTGTCCATTGTGAATCAATTTGTGATGAGGACGGAATGGACAAAATTTTTGTCCGTCCCCATTCCCCAACAGGGAGGGAGCAAGGGGCCAGTCACTGGCCTAGGCACTTAGGCAGGCAGGCATTCCCCAACAGCAAAATTTTGTCAAAGGACGGAAGGACAGGCGCTGGCTAGACCCCTGTGCATCATATAGACTCGGGGTGGAAGTCAGAGTAAGATACAAACCAACAGGGCCTTACACACAGATTCCTCACAGTTTGGGAGGTCTTATTTTACTGCCTTTATTTATATGCTTCTTAAATATACACATAATTTGATTATGTATAAATGAAACATTACTCTATTGAAATGAGACAAACAGTTCCTAGGAAAAAAATATATTGTTCAAATTAGTGTTCTGGCCAGCCTGAAAGTTTTTTCCGTCCCTGAGTTTAGAATAGAAATCTTGTCGTGCCCCGAAGGACCGCGATGACCCTAGGGGCGTCCAGAGGCATGCTCCTGCAGGAAAATTTTGAAATGCTATTTCCTGCATCTTGAGGAGCAAAATTTGCTGGTAGACTCAGCTTGGTTCTATGGCATCTGTTTTGGTGAAAAGTCAGGGATTTCTGTCCATGCCTAGTAGCAAATTTCTGTCAAAGGACAGAAGGATGCTAGCTAGAACCTTGGTTCTAAAGTTCTGGACAGGTACTAAAAACTCAGTAACAATACCCCACACTTCTGCACTGATACAATTAGATCACGATGAATCTGTGCCCCTTGAGTTTGACATCACAACAAATGAATCCTGGCCTCACCTTTAATTGTCCTACGACCATTACAAGAACACCTCCATCTGTTGTGGGTTGACAGTCAACTGTGGTGACAACATGTTGCACCTTCTGAAATGGTAGACTCTGAAAAAAAAAGGAGTAACCCAAATTAACCAATAAAGCATTATGCTGTAGGTTACAAGAATCCAGCACCTATCCCTATGTCCCTGAATGGAAATTTACTTCTTGGGATGGAAGCGGGTAACTTCATACTCTCTCCTCCTGATAAAAGCTCCTTGGTTCAAGACTGGAAAGTGATGAAAATGTATTTTCACACAGATATGAAAATGGCATCAAACAATCCTAACAAAAAAGTAACATATGGTTTTTAATCAAAACAGCAATTTGAAAAAAAAATATTACTAGTAGGTATTTGGGGCATAAGTACGAATTGATAAAAAACCCTGGCAACATAAATTTGTTCTGGGGTTAGGGCTATCGAGCCACATGCAAAAAAAATCCAATCTTTTTCTTTAAAATAAACTTATTTTGCAGTGCTGAGTAAACTGTCTCCTTACTACAAGTTTCTGCATGATGGCCTCTGCACTCTGCAGCTGCACTCCTTCAAATGTCATCATAGAATGAGGTCTCTGGAAGGGGAAGGGAACAACAGACGTAAATGACAGATTACCGATATAACATAATTCAGGGCTCAAAATACTTTTTTCTGCATACCTACACTGGTGCAGGTAGACATCAAAAATACCTGCACCGCTCCAACTTTACCTGCACCAACCAGTTACTTGCATATGCAGGTGGTATTTCGAGCCCTGCATATGTACCCGAGACATCGGCAGTTCTGTTTTGAAATCAGATTTTTTTTCATTGAGAGAAGTTAACAGAGCTAACAAGAATATCACTAAATTTTATATTTTATATGCTATCATGGTAATTATTGTAAACATACATAATGTCAAAGTTTTATTGGAGAGCAGAGATATTGCTGATAGCAATGGACATTGGATACTACTGTAATTCTCGAATTGTTAATTACAAATTAATTTTTGTGACTGTTTGCGATCACTATTCAACTGCTAAATCTTTATCATTGCATTTACTATTGCATCACTCTTCTGCTCAGCTAGAATTACCAAACATAATAATATTAAATGGATCTACAGTATATCTAACATTTGCAGAATACCATGTTAATCTACATGAGTTTTGGAAACCTGACAAAGTGTATGGCATGGCTTGTAGACAAGTTGTAGTACAGATCATGATGTAATCCCATGTCTTCTACAACAAGTTCTAGAATCTTCCTGTAATAGTTTTCCTATGGAGGGGAGGGGGGCATTGACCTGATTATGGACGTTCAAGCAATTTGGACACAATTAAAGCATTGCTGGCGAGTGGATTAGGTACAAGGACAAGTTTAGCAAACTGTAAACCCATGAATTATTATTTACAAACAAAGTAAACAAGCAAAAAAAAAACATAAAAATTTCCCAAAGCAGAACTTGGCCCTGGCCTTGGTCATCAGATTACACATAATCATATATGATATATATATTCCCAGACACATGTTGCGTTACAAACGTACAGATATTGAAAGATATTAAACATTGAGAAGCTGAAAACATGAATTTTGCAGCAAAGCATGCACAGTTAGAGTGGGAGGGGGGCGAGGAAGCAAAAATATTTCAAGTTCTTACATAGAGTCCGGCAAGTTCCGAGCGATTCGCATCGAAAGCTTTGTAGTAAAAGTCTACAAACTGTTTGCCGATTGAGTCAAATTGCGGGTTCATTGTCCCGGTCTCTGTATCCGCTACAACTAATGAAGTTTTCTGCAAACAACTGAACTTTTCGAGGAGGCCAAAAATGGGCCAAAAATGGCGGCAACAATACCAGTTACTCCCATGATGCATTGGGACCAGGGGCAAAAGTCACCAAATTATTTCCAAGAATGACAAAATCAATAATAAAAATGTGCAAATGAAAGATTAAATGTCAATGAATCACCCAATTCATATTGTTACTGTGTCAGAATACTTCTAACGCTTATAAAATTTAACTAAAAATATTGGGGTCACGTGGTTAGATTTGGCGGCCATTTTGAACAAGTTTGGTTCCCAGTTCGGAACAAATTTTGTCTGTGACGCGTTTGCTGTTTATATCTTTACTTAACTGTTTCCTGAAGACCCAGAAGAGATCTGTCTTATTCCTTTCAGGTAATATCTGTTCTTTGTGCGAATGAGTTTGCCCTGTTGTAGTGTTTAATAGCGAAATAACTCTAGTCAACGATTTGCGGTTGGTGGGGGTGGGGGGCGAAATAACAAATTATTTTTGTGTCCACAAAATATAATTATAGCAAGGACTAGCAAGCAGCACCTACGATGACGCCGTTGCCAAAATATGTTATTTGTATTGAAACTCCCTTTATACATTACTTCACATGCATTTCCACAAAGATATATGCTAAAATTTCTAAATTATGACTTTTTATATTAATTTTAAAGTTTTTTATTGTCCAAGAACATATCATGACTAGAGAGTTGAGTAGAGTACAGTAGAATAGAATAAAGTTCTTCGATTGGGTACATGTATCACTCAAATTCCCAAGCCAAGGATACATATGGTATCGTTAGAATAGCTGTAGTTCAAAGAGTTGGATACCAAACTATGACTCTTCCTTGAGGTTGAATTTTTTCCCTTTCTGATTATCATCTTTCTATCCACTGTCTTTCTTCATACAGAGATGGAAGAAGGAGAGGAAAGTGAAACTCCGCGTACCCTGATACGAGGGGTTCTCGCCCACCTGCCTGTGAGTGACAGCGCGGTGAGGGCAGCGGAAGGCACCGGCAGGGAGAGACGATCGTCTGTAGTCGATGTGCTGCGTGCTTCTGCTTCAGCCGCGAAGAAAAGAAGAATCAGTACAGCCTCGCCACGAACACTGGTATAATCTCCAAGCAGATCCTACAATGGCATAAAATAGTACCAAACTGGCCAAGGAGTGTAGTCAGCCAAGAGGTGTCCATTTGCCATGTAGCGAAACACACTCCTAAGCCGGCTTCACTCCTCTGGTAGCTTTTGATACTATCTTATGCTACCGTAGGATCTGCTTGGAGATTACACTGGTAGACTAATATTAATCTCACACCATGTAGTCTGGGAGGGGTGGGTACCGATACAGAACATTCAGGTCCAGGTACAGTCCAGGTTCAGAGGATCAGGTCCAGGTCCAGGCCCGAATTTTGGACCTGATTATCTGTGAAAACTCGTGAATAGGCGATACACAAAGCAATGATCCATTTCGCTACTAAGGAATTCGGTTTAGTGGAGTATCTGACGTCCACTGGCATTTTAAAAATCTTCTTGTAAACAACACAAACTTCGGCCAAGTTTGACTTTAGAAACTTGGTAAAATGACTATCAGTTCTCCTTTACTTTGCTCTTGTTATTTTCTTGGACTAGTAACGCTCGCTGATGTAATATGCCATTTTCTAATCGGTCCAACATCCAATCTACTGATTTTATCAGGTCCATTTTTTCTAGACTTACAGGTACACCATACCGGTTCCCAACCTCAGATGTAGTCTGTGATCAGTGAAACTGTTTAATTTCAATTTTAAGTGACAGAAGACCTTCTGTTGTCCCAGATTCGCGGTGTCCTGGAGACACAGCCCACTCCTGAGAACACCACAGAGGAGCCTGCCAGGAAGGTTGCCAGGGTAACCCCACAGGTCAGAGGTCAGCCTACCCCCAGCCATGGTGGATCAGGACAGAGGACGTTTGCTTCACCTTCAGGTGCATAGATACATAGATGTGTGACATTCTTTCCTAGAGTAGCAATCATTACACAAACAGTTACAGTCAAACCTGTATTAGGGGCCACCTCTACACCTGTCCATAGTGGCCACTTTTTGTCGGTCCCTTGGGTATTGTATCTACAAGTTGCCACCTCTATACAGAGGCCACCTGTCTATAGTGGCCAAATTTGTCCGGTCCCTTGAGTGGCCGCTATAGACAGGTTTGACTGTACTTATCTGTTGATAAAGAAGCAAAGCATCCTTTTACACCTTGTCATGTTTAGTAAGTAAGGCCTAGGAAAAAAACCCGTTGTGTTTCCTGTTTCAGTCCTGAAAAAATTAGGGTCGGTAGGTAGGGTTTATCTTTCTTTTTTCTTGTAATTTCTTTTAGGCTGGCCGAAACTTTAGTGATCAATGCATATTGCAATTAGAGTTGAACAAAGTAAACTGAAATGCATGAGGACACTTGTCTTTCAATGTCAAACTTGAATTTGGGCATAATGGATATATCTATCCTTTATTAGATAGGACAAGCAGTGTTTTTACTTCGATAGGAAGATTGAATGAAAATTATAACTGGAAGCTATGTGACTCCACTGCCCCCGAAGGGTCATCAGGTTTTTCTAGTGTAGATAGCTAGGGAAACAGGAAACACAACATTTTTTTCCTAGGACTTAGTGGTCCAAGTTTCCTTGCTGTTTCAGTAGCAGGGTATATCTTTACAGGGAGGAGTTGCTAAGACCTTCCTCTGTAACATGCTTGAGGCACCTCCGCGATCACAGGACCTCCATTCTACCCCTTCCGAAAGATGGTGCAGCCCCAACAAAGATAGCCTTCCTAAGATTTGAACCAAGCTCTTCCAGTTATCAACTTATTGGAACCAGGGGCTAAACTGCTAGGCTGTTACCAGTTGCGCAACAGGGACATTCCAAATAGACAGTATATATACAGGGCTCAAAATATCACCTGCGTATGCAGGTTAATGCAGGTAAAATGGAGCTGTGCAGGTATTTCTTATGTCTACCTGCACCTAACCTGCACTGGTCCATGTACTGGGTTTTATACATAAATGTCCTGTGATGTAGGTGTATAAGGATTGTTACTAACTGCATTACTATTAATTGTTACCAGCTATTAAGTATAAAAGATAAAGTAGCAATGGTTTCTCAACAATTTTAGTATGATCCATACTTCCTAAACTCATAGTGGTAATTTTCAATGTTACCTGCACCAGTGCACGTATGCAAAAAAAAAGTATTTCGAGCCCTGATATATTATGTTTTCTGTGTACTTTAGGCTCAGCCCCTAGAAGCCTCCGCCAGGGTGTGCGGAGAAGTGCCCGTATCAGCACCTCCAGTCCAGGGGCGGCTTACTTCACCAGGAGGGGGGTAGGGGGGGTGAGCTCCCTGCTGACCCCCCAAGATGACTCCACACCCCATACCATGCTGCGCAACGTCCTGCAAGTCTGTAAGTACATCGCCGTTTATTCTTGATAATTCCTGATAGTTGTACACCCTTTCCACTAGGACGGTGCTCTTGTCGCGCTCTCTCTGCGACCTAAAATTTGACTTATCACTCAACGAATTGTTTAAAATTAGAAGAGAAACAAACCTTTTTACACTTTGTGTGCTTTTTTGTCTTCTTGGTCACACTTTTACATTTTGTATGATATGCCTAGTGTGAAAGCAAAGGTTACACATGGTAGCAGTGAGAGCGCAGCACGATCACCGTATAGTGGAAAGGGGGCCTAACAATATATGCTTACAATTTGTAACATGATTACAGCCCAAAATACTACGTATTCTACTGTCAGTCAGTCTGACAGAAGTAGTATTTTTGGCTGTAATAAAATACTAGTCCTTTGTATAAAGTGCTTTCGTTTCCACGTTTCCTCATCAGAGGGCTGATGATAATAGTATGTTTTCTTATTTGAATTTTCTTTATGTTTACATTACTGTATATGATTGAACCCTTTCTATACCACTTGTGCACTACAAACTATAAATATTTTGAGTACGAAAAGGTCATCATTAATTGCTGCCAAGTGATTGTCATCTTCTGTATTGTTTGGGTTTTATATGTTTTGGAGAAGTCAGGATATAACTTTAGACAGTTGTTTGTTTCTTTGTTTGTTTACTGTATGTTTCTGTTGTCACTCTGCAGTGCCTGTTGAAAGCCCTGCTACACACAGCCAGGCTGAAGTGTCCCTGCTGGAGGAAAGTACAGGTACTCCTACAGTGGAGGAACCAATGAGGGAACAGGCACAGGTGCAACAAAGGTAAACATTTTACCATCTTCTGCATATCATACTAGACAAGGAGGGAAGATTTTTTTCATGTAAATATATAACTGTATTATGTTATATTTTCATTTCATGGATTCTGATTGAACAGTCATGCAAGAGATTATGGACTGTGCACTTGAAAGTTTAAAATAAATGAGAAACTTTTCACTTTTTGCCTTAAAGTTTGTATTAAACCACATCAGGCTTTTAGCTAGGATTTTATTCTAGGGAGTCCAAATTTCTGAGTGACTGAGATTCACAATGCAGTAAATACTACAGACATGAGTATTGTAGGGGGGTCAGGGGGGATTGACCTGCCATGGTTAAGGGTTTGAGAGAATTTTAAGTTAAAATGGTGGATTCTGAGGTACCCTGAGTGACTGAGTCTTCAACTGTGACCTAGTGGCATTGCTGGTCAATCAGAATTTCATGTGAGAATTTCAATCAGGGCCTCTTCAGTGTGTCTGGTGCGTCCGATTTCTTCTTATTTTAGAACAGTGCGTCCAATTGACACCTTGACGCATGCTTGGCTAAAATCTTGAACCACGTGTCTATAACTTTTCCAGTGCCCAGCCAACTCCTGAGATGGACTTGTCGCTGACCGTACCGCGCCGTGGTACCCGCCACGCCCACAGGACACACATCACAGTGGAGCAGTTTGCTGCAGGGGTGGAGCAGAGACTGGCAAGCCAAGAAGCTCGGACTGAAGGTATTCACAAACCTTCGTGCATGTGTAGAGAAAATTCCATTGTCTAAGATTGTCCATTCAAAGCACTATTCTGGCTAGCTTGGTAGCACAGAGGCCAAGCCCTCCCTACAACAGCAAAGAAACTCCAAGAGCTAAGGAAGCTTGCAGGATGCAAAGCACAGTGGAAAAAGATTAAGAAAGACTGAATGCAGCTATAGGACTTTCCAGACTATAGATGCAGAATACAGTGACTGATGATGATGATGGTAGCAGTTGGGAAGAAGGTTGTAGGTTTACTAGAGTGACTACAAGGGAGTAAAAGCTCTCAGACCAATTGTAACATTGAATTCTAAGAATTAAAGTAATAACAGGGCTTTTGTTATCAAGATTAGGCGTACCATTGTCACAGAAAGACTGTAGTGGTGATTTCATATGGCAGGAGTATCAAATACATGTACATGTACCTACTGTAAGTGCATTTATGTTTGTACTCTCATGTCCCTAATAAACGTACCGGGACGTTTATTTTTTTCCCAGGAAAATTCCACCCGGTACGTTCTTATTTGGGACGGTACGTTTATTATTTTTTTTTAAAATTGGGGCTTTGCTAACCAGGGACAACCGCATAATAAAAAGTTTGGGGTTTTCTGTCCATATGTCCGCGGTATTTTTGCTCAAAATTGACACTATTTTCGGCCGAAGCAGCTCGGATTTCCCCTCCACTGTGACCTAAACATCCTAGCGATTATGTAAAATATCGGTCGATTTCGCTATGAATGTACAAAGTAAATGTTATTATTGGGAAAATAAGCCGCCACACTGACGTTTTGAAGCACAATTTTGTATATAAACAACTTTTACAGTCTCTATTTACATCGTAAATGAACACACTGATCACATAATTTTAGCATGTACAGTATATTTCCGACCATGTGGTTCCATGCGCTATCGGCAGCGACAACGGGGCGGACGAATAATTCCTTCACATAAAAAACAACAATTAGAACCTTCTTTCCCTTGTAATGTGAGTTTTGGGGCCGCAAATTCTCCAAAAACAGCAGAAATCCGTCAGTAAAAACAGCTTTAAACTTGAAGAAAAAGACCGAAACTGATCCAACATGGCTGCCAGGAATAACACGCACTGACAGTAAAGCTAGCACCCAGTTGGGAGGCAGATTCGAATCACTAAAATGAGGCCGTAAACGGGTGAAAATGATTTTATTTCGGTGTAATGATGGGCTCAAAATGTCATATATATTTTCAGAGTGTTGAATTTCAGATATAATCATAAAATTTTCTAATTTTAGCGGTTTTCTAGTGTCAAAATATAATCTGTAACATATTTAGTATTTGGGCCTGAATGCTGGGCTACTTCACAGACGAGCTCTCACAAAAACTTTGTGAACATTTTGGGAGTGTTGATGTGTGTTTTAATTGGTGGTAATGTCTAAAACATATATGGTTGAGTACTTGGAGCTATATTTATAATGATTTTATTGATATGCCAGTAATTTTAAGTAATGTACAAAAAATATTTATTGATTACTTGCTTCAATTTCTGAGTAGAAAATTCATGTATCATGTAAATTTTCACTTGTTGAATTTGAAAGCACTGTTGGCCCCCGGTTAGGAGTATGTATACCTTTCATTAGAAAATGGAGAAAATATTATAATTTGAACAAGATATCTATAGTTATTCAATATTCATTATTCATACAGCTATATTTAACTGATTTGGTGATCAGGTATAAGTAAATGAAAATAACCTACCTGCTTATTATCTTCTTTCCCTTGAACAGAAGTAGCATGGACACAGTCTACATGTCAATTTGGTCATTTTCCGGGGGGTATGTTTATTCCGGGGGGTATGTTTATTAGATTTTGAAGATTTGTCCGGGGGGTATGTTTATTCCGGAAGGTATGTTTATTAGGGACATGAGAGTAGGGATTTAATTACGCAGGACTTTTCGCGGTGGTTTTAAGTTTGAGGAAGAAACATGCGCTGTAGTCTCGTACTGCCATGAAAAAATGTTTGCGTTGGTTTTAAGTTCGCGGTGAATTGGCCACCATGAAAACCGCGAACATTAAACCACCATGAAAGTTTCTGCATTTACAATATTATTTCAGTAGAACACATAGTGTCATCATGTGTCTGGTCCTGGTAAAAGATGTATTTTGTTGTACTGTTTCATGTTTAGAAGAAGAAGCAGAGTCAACAGATGACCCAGCAGACCAGACAGATGCAGCTACGAGTGTAGAAGAGACAACTCCTCCTGCCGTCACAGATGGCGAGACCAGACACACCGCCAGAACAGAAGATGCAGAAGAAACGGATTCCGCTCAACCAACCAGTTCACAGGAGACCACGTCACAGACGGAGGTGGCAGTCAGCTCGACTGACGCTGATGATGAGATGTCATCTCAACAGGTAAGGAACAGTTGTTGCTTTGTGTTGCTCGGTCAAAATGTTGGACACCAGCCTTTTGTTTTAGCTGGGATTTTATTATAGGGGGTCCAAATTTCTTGTCAACTGAGAGTCGCTGTGTGGTGAGCACTGCATGCCCAAGTTTTGTAGGGGGGCCCAATGGCATCCACCTTCCATGATGCAGAGTTTGGGAGAATTTTTGGGAGAGTTAGATGGTGCATTCTAAGGTATACTGAGGGACAAAATTACTGTCAGAGAGGTCACAGTTGAAGACTGACAAAAGTGACCTGGTAGCATCCCTGGTCAATCATAATTTTATGCTTGCCAGAGGATCTGCTCCCCAGTACAAGGACCTCTTTAGGGCATCTTGTGTTTTCAATTTCGTATTATTTTAAGAACAGTGCGTCATTTGGATGCCTGGACGCATGCCTGGCTAAAAGCCTGCGTCGGGCCATTTTTAGTTGAAATAAGGGATTGTATAAAGATTTTGATGCAAGGGAGGTAGTAATTGAAATAAAAGATGGAGATGAGAGGTTAAGGGTTCTTGACTGCAATTTAACTGTTTAAATAGTATAGCCCTTTGTTGTCACCAATTCAAATAATCACTTCATGAAGATTGTACACTAGCAAGATGTTAGCTCTTCTCACATTTTTTGTTGACTCCTTCAGTTTCACAAATTTCTCTTGACCCTGGCCTCTGTTTTTCAGGACAGAAATGCTGGCAGTGTCCCACCTGCTGACTTCATATACACTCAGGACACCCAGCCAGACATGCGTACCTCCTCCCAGTCACAGGGAGAGTCTGATGATGATGAGATTATACCAGATACTCAGATGTCTGTCCAGCAAGATGATGGACACCCTTCTGCTCAGGACACTGACCAAACAGGAGGTCTGTCCACAGTAGTGGACAACAGTGATGGGGAGAGGTCAGCAGACCAGGCTATGGAGGTTCTGTCAGACGATGACATGTTTGTGGACAGGGCAGCAGGGATGGAACCTGAAGACCATTATGTGGAAGCAGAGGAAGATGATATGGTGGAAGTACAGGAAGACAATAAGGAAGAGGACAATGACTTGTCTGAAGAAGAGAATAATGCACCTCGAGATGAAGTCATGGTTCCATATGGTGTGGAGCATGCAAGGTTTGAGTCTCTTTCTCACAAATATTGGAAAATTTGGATAACTTTTAAAGTCTATGTTAATCATTGATAAATTGATCTACTTCCCTCCATCTTCAAGCCCATGATTCATAACATCAGAAAGTTATATCTATGTAGAGAATGAAGTACATTTTCTTTTAGAATGCTCACTATACACAGATATGCGCAAATCTCTCATAAGTACACTACAACTAGATCATGAATATGCATGTTTTAACAGGGATGAAATGTTCATCCACATTAAGTCGACTAAAAAGTACAACATACTGGAAAAGCTCTATAAATTTGTTAACAGAAGTTTTAAAAAGAGATTAGAGACTGTAGATTTTATATCATATAAAATACAACCTCTTTACAGCTATACTTTAGTTATCTAACTCAATGCATCTAGCACATGTTGGGCAGGAATATGCAATAAAGATCATTGTCATCAAAAAGATCATTAAATCGTAAAAGTTGTAACTCAATGACATTATCGCGTTTCAGGTCACCACAGAAGTTACCAGCCCGGCAGCAGGTGAGACCTGTACAGCAAAAACGCAGGAAGACACCAGCATCCAACAACTCTCTACCACGTGCCTACACCAAGAGTATTTTTACCAACTTCTGTAAACGTCCCGTGTCCAAGGATGCCTTGGAAGAAGTGGAAAAGGGGTAGGTGGCATATGACTTTGTACTGATTGATGTTTATACAACTAGAAAGAATAGATTATGCTAGTCCCTCTCAGAAAAAACTAAATTACTGTAAATGTAGAAACTTTTGTGGTGGTTTTATTTTCGCGGTTTTCCCGGCGGTCGCTTCACTGCGAACTTAAAACCAATGCAGACATTTCTGTCTTCTGTTCCTTCTCGCTACTTCTATGCACAATGTACTATACATTGTCACAGTATTATAGTGAAATGTTTGAGACACTTACAAGACACAAATGTTTTGAGTACGCTGTCATTGTTCTAGTCTCTGCAGTCTAATCTATAAGTCTCATTTTCCTTCCCAGTAGTTTTCCAAAGAAATAGGAAAAGGTATAGAAGTTTCCAGACCAGTGCAATAGTATTTGCACACGTTTGAAAATCTTGTCACTTCTCTTAAAATTGATGCAGAATTTTGACAATCCTTAATGTATAAAATGACCAGGTAATCTTTATTCTGCTCTTATTCCAGCTGTGAGAAGTTCTTCCACAACCTGTCTACAGACCTGATGCTGTATGCCATCCATGGACACAGGCAGACCATTCAGGAGGCTGATGTAGAACTACTCATGAGGAGGTGGGTACAAAACAGTCTCAGAGATAGGGTCATCCTCGAAACAGACAAGAACATACTACCTACAGATAGAATAAATTCCCAAGAAAAAGTGATTATTCTTCATAAAAAATCATACCGGCACAAAATTGCTTTTTCTTATTGGACTGGTCTGGAAAAAACAGACCTGTAAAAATTTGGTGGGTCAGATGTTGGACCTATTAGAATATGAAGAGGTTATATGAGAATTCACATGTTTGGGGATGACAGGTTGAAGAACATATCAAGAGCCAAGTAGAGTTTATTGTAACTTCTACCAAGTTTCACAGTCAATTGTATAGTGGCATTTAGTCTTGTAGGATTTTAAAATGCCAATGGAATTCAAATACAGATTTTTTGTTTTGTTTGTAGCAGAATGGACCATAGTTCTGAGTGTTGTCCATTCACAAATTTTCACTTACTGAATCAGGTTCAGGTCTGGGACCTTAAATTTCTGTTTCTGCATCACCCCTACACAGTTCTCCCGCACGATGCATTCATACTCTTCACACACACAAAGAAACACCAACACAAGTGTTAGGATGGGCGCGAGTGCGTGGACACCGCGCACCGCATCGCGTCGAAATTTCTGTACCTGTTCTAGTCCTGCCATATTTCTGCATTATATTTTTAAACCTTTGTACATACACATATTGATACTGTTTTCTGTTTGCGCAGGCAAGGCTTTGTGACAGAGAAGCAGTCACTGAATTCCCTCATCGAGAAATACCTTCCCTTAGAGGACAGGGAGCAACTCATCCCCATGGCCACCAGTGGTAACAAAGTCATCCCTCACAGCAAAGGAAAGAAGTAGACTTAAACTGTGTTTCAAACAGCACAGGCACTTCTTTCTCGGACAATAGAAATTGTATTTGTATATACTGGGTGATGCAGGCTTTTTACAATGCATCTAAAGTTTAACCAACATTGTGGTACGTCGATGAACGTTAGACATCCGGGTAATAAGATACCCCAAAAAGCAGTTACTCAAGTAACTGGATATGAACGGTCTTACCTTAAGTTTGTAGCTTTTGGAATATTGAAAATTTGTCTTCCTCCCTTATTTGCATATTAATTCAGTTAGGATAAACCTCTTCTTCAACTAGATATCATTTCAGTGATAGGATATAAAAACCCTCTCCAACAAGATTTCTCCATTAGTAGTAGTAGTCCACTGTGTTCTGCCGATGCAGTGGTCTGGACACTCTGCATCAGCAAACAACGGATGTTGTTTGAAACGTCTGACCATCTCCAAAATCATATCCAGTTGCTTAAGTGAGTAACTGCTTTTTGGTGCAACATTGTGGTGGTAGTTAAAGGGGCATTCCACTCCAGAAGGGAGTTTTGTTTTCCAATAGATAATGTGTCAATGAATACATAATCAGCCGAATTCACCTTGGGATGAATTGAGCAATGTGTGTTTTGTATGCAATATGACACTCAATAAACCCATGCAGACCCTTCCCATGCATTCCCTATACGCATAAACACTTTGTTTATCGTGCATATTTTCGGAATAAATGAGGTTCGCTGAGCACACCGAGAAAGCAAATTGCTCATAAGATAGCAAAGAATACAAGAACAAGACGAGATTTCTTAGCGAACCTGAAATAAATTTTGTAACCGTACCTAAAAGTTTTGCATTGTATTCAGCCATAGGATTAATTCAATTAGAGGGTACTCTGGGCGTTTAGTAGAAGACTGAATGCTTTTGAGGCACGTGGAGCAACTGGGTACTTGATCGTATAATGTGAAGTAGTATGCATGTATTACTTCCTAAAATTGATATCTATCGGAAAATAACACTCCCGTGTGGAGTGGAATGCCCCTTTAAACAAAGTACAATGTTAGGCATTGAAAGATACAAGAGATAATGGACAGTATATGAGTAGAAGAAATGTAAATGAATTATAGCAGTTTGGAAAGGGTGATGATAAAAAAGGGAAAAGGTGATAAAAGAAGACACTACCAATACCAATAACAAGAACATTGGTTTTATTCTGAAATGTATTGCTGAGAAGAAACTGTATATAGAAACTTTATTATAACTTTGTCTTGTTTATTGTTTGTTGTTGTTTATTGTTTATTAAGAAACATTTGCAACATATGGTGTATAGTTCTGTATTTTGTACAAACACTTGATAGAGCTAGGGAAATAATGGTAGGCATGCAATTCCAACTTTTGTAGTTAAGAACTGGTTCACTTTAAATATTAAGTGCTTGTCTCACAGCTGTACTTGTACAACCTAGCTTAGAGGTATGTGATAATGGCTTTGAAAACTAATATAGCTCAACAGATCATGTAAATGAAAAAAAATCTTGTTATAAAAGTTTATGATAAATAACTACTGTCTGATGTGACTGAGTGACTCTTATCAGGGGTCGAAATAGACATACTTAACTTGCAATTTGCGCATAATTTTTGAGATTTGCATGTAAAAATTTTCTGACCTTGCAATCTTGCATGTTGAAAATACATGGCCTATAGTAAAAATACTGAGGCCACAATGCCTGTTTGTCTGACAGGGATCGTCACCGGTTGTCAGTAGGTGTTATAACAATCAAATTCGGCTTTGCTGCAAACTAACATGCTGATTATGTGGATATCTTTCCAAAATTTGCAGTTCTGTCTATATTTTCATGTGCCAATTTCAGTCCATCAACAGTGACAGAATGGGCAAAATTCTTATCCATCCAGAGCAGCAACATTCCACCAAAGTACAGAATGATGGATGGTGGCTAGAACATTGCAGTATAGACAAGTTGTATTTTGCATGTAAATATTTCAAATTGCACGTAAAATTTTTGCCAACTTGCAATTTTGCATGTAGCAATAAAAAAGTATTTCGATCCCTGCTTATCATTATAGTATATGTACAAGAGTTCTATTTCTTTTTCTCAGTTGAACTTTCATCCTCGTCACTCTCATACCCAGAATTTTCCCAGCTTAGTTCACTTTCTGCATCAGTATCCTCCTCCAAGTCCCTCAAGACTGTGTCTGGAGACTCATATACTCGCCCCAACTTTCTCTTATTCCTCTTCCTGAAAATAACTTCCGGTAGGTCCGTCCCATCCTCAGCCAGGCCATCCCTTTTCCTTGCCCTGTTTTGCATTATCTGCTTGTTAAGAGAATGATGGTCTATATGAAAAAGTGGCATCCTATCTATGAAGTTATCCTGAAGGGCCAGTTCTTCCAGACTTTCCTCCAGATCAGACTCTTTGTCAGACTCCAGGTTTTCAGGTGTCTCCTCTTCTTCCGGACCAAAGTCAGCTGTAGCAAGTAATCTCTCCACTTCATCCACAGCAGCTTGCTCCTTGTCCTTTATAAACACTAAGGGGGGAACCTTCCCGATCACATGGAGCTGGATAAGTGTATGCCTGCAGGGTAAAGGGGAGCAGAAGTTTGGATATACACAAAACAGCTTCAGTTGTATCTTTTTTAGGCTGCTAAGTACAGCAGCCTCAGTGTAAAGTTCTTAACAGTTAACTGATGAAAAAACAAGGGGGTATGAAAATCATCCATGGTTGCTACTGTACTTTACCAAAATGATAAATCCAGAAACACTTGACAAGTCACAACACTTTTTTTATTAGTTGATTCCTAATAAAAATTGAATTGAACAAGACCATTCACTAGGTAAAATTGAGTTCAGAAAGAGGATACCTTAATTGGAAGCGGGACCTGTCTAACAAGTCCTCAATATGTTTGTCATCATCTAATCCTGGTGCTCTCCAGAACACTCGTGCTGTCAGAAAGTCTGGAGTCACAGCAACCTACATGTACAAATGCAGTATGATGTTAGTATATGCAATTCAGTATGAGTTATCACATTGTACAACAGCATAAATGGATAAATAGCTTGCTTTTGGTAAAATAGAAGTTTCAATTGATTCTGCCTGGAGGCTCTCAAAGATGAATAAAACCAGAAATAAATAAATCCTGAGGCCCTCAAAGATGCGTAAGTCCAGAAATGAATAAATCCAGAATCTAAGCTCTGTAAATATGTGCCAATAAGCTCTTTTGAAGACAATACTACGCATGTGCATGTGAACTTATGTTGATGGATGTGCTGCCCCTACGGCCTGTGAGGCTATGGGACCGGTGAGGTGAGGTGAGGAGCATGTGAAAGGAATTGTAGGTAAATATGAAGACAAAAGTAAAGGTCCATGAGTCCAAAGGCACACAAAGTTTTGCCTGCACATAAAGTTCTACGGCGTGTCTGCATGCTCCAAAATCCGTCTGATTCCCTACGACTTCGTAAGGAGGCGGTACTTATCACTTACGGATCCCAAAAGATTGCCCACGTTTTGGCAAGTAGACATTGTGCCCTTAGCTTTACATTATGCTATTTTGTACCTGCTTTGGGGAAAATCTAGGTTAAACTTTTCAGTCATCTGACGTTACCTTGGTGATCTCAACCTGTGCTTCCCCCAGCTCCTGGCTGACCTGACAGCTCTGCACCAGCTCTGTAATGTTCTTCTTCAGGGTGTTATTCACAACACGCTGTCGGACAGACTCTGTGCGCTGGGCTTTACCTTTTATTGGGACTTCAACACCAGTCTTTTTGGGCTGAAAAAAATGGTACATTCTCTGTGAGTCAATCACACAAGGCCAAGGGAAAAAAATGTTGCATTTCCTGTTTCAGTCCTGAAAAAATAATTTAAAAAATAGGGTCAAGAGTTAGGAACTATCTTATGTTTTAATTTTCCTTTTGTAGACTTTGGCCCAAATCTCTAGTGATACAATACAGTTTAACAAGGTTTAACTGACATGCATAAAGCCCCGTTTACAAATCAAGCTCGGCCGAGGTGTCAACGATCTCTAAATTACGAGGAGGCATGAACATGATGCCTACGAACAAATGGCAGAGTTTCTTCGTCGGCATCAGGGTCATACCTCCTCGTAATTTTGAGCTCGCTGACAACTCGGCCGAGCTAAAATCTTGATTTGTAAATGGGGCTTAAGGACACTTATGACTTATGTTTTCAGTGTCAAACTTTATTTTTGTTGATGGTTACAAATGAGATCAGTGGATAATGTTACATTTATCTTCATCAGATAGGACAAGCAGTGTTTTTACTTCAATAGGAAGCAGGCTGAATAAAAAGTCTGACTGGAAACTATGTGAATCCAGTGCCTACCCAAAAAAAAGTCAAGGGTCGGCAGGTTTTTCTAGAGTAGGTAGGGAAACAGGAAACACAACATTTCTTTCCTAGGCCCAATCAGTCTAACACAACTTCTTGGTTGCTGATTTTGAGATCATAAAAACAATTTTGCATAGCAATATTAGAACCAGATACAGAATATCAGCTTGACTTTTTTATCTGCAATTATTTACATGCACAAATTATGAGCAATACAATACATACCAGTGTAGGTACGTCATAGTAGAACTTCTTCCTGGTGGTAAAGAAGAGTGGGGAAAAAATGAATGATTTACAGTACACAGAAATTTAAATTTAATTTTCTAAAAAGTTAAACCCAGCAATGTCCTTCATAGTTGTTATACTTAAAAAAGGTAGCACGACTTGCCTGGGAAAATTATGTGCCATTCAAAATATTTTAGAAAACTTTTAAGTGTTAGTCTGATAATATTTGTTCGCGTAGTTCACAAGTGGAATTCTAAAAAAGAACGGCTGACTATGTAAATCATTGATAAATTATGGATTGGAAAATGGAATGCCCCTACCGAATACCGTAAACTTAGCATCGAGAGATGTAGACTTACCCTTCCTTCTTCATGAATTTTTCCAAAGGGTTAACCTTCTCACGCTTTTTAAAAACTATGTGGGTTGCCGAAATATGCCTCTGGCACAGAGCACATCGCTGGGAGGCTCTTAGGAACAGCGTATACTGAGAAAAAGTTGCCCGAACCGGTGAAAAACACATGGTGGCAGCCATCTTTGTGTAGTAGACTGCACCATTCATATCCGGGGGTGAGTTTGAATTTTAAAGACCAAATGTTACAGAAAAGAAAGTGTTTTGTATTATATACGACATCATTGATATGTGTGTAGATAAAAAAATAATTTTTGTGATTATACTTTGTAGTAGATGTAGGACTTAGAATCATATGTCAAAGCAAACACCCTATGAACAGAAGTGTACGAGTCTAACAACTCCTAATAGGAAAACATAGCATGACATTTGTTAGAATCGAAGTTAGCATTAAAGTACACTTAAAAAGCTTTTGTTCCTCTGAATAATTAGATATATCAACGTTTAAAAATTTTTAAACGAGTTTTATTTATCGAAATATTGATGAATTATAACATATTCTGAGTCTTTACTGAAGATTATGAACTCTACATAAACAGAATGGATGTTGCTGAAATCTCGTGCTATGTTTACGTACGTGGAATAAATAGAGTTTCAGGTCCGGTTGCACCATGTCTTCCCGTGCGCTGAGGAAACTTCGAGGAGAACAGGGTCTTCCGGACATTGTAGCCGACCTTGGAGTCGATATAAGTAGTGAAGAGGAAGACGTTCCTCAGCCTGTTCCTTCTGGCAGGAAGAAGAAGAAGAAACCTGTGCAAAACCCCTTCGATCTGGTGAGCTTTTATAGAGATAATAGCATATGTCATGTCAGGGTTGGGGGCTAGAGAGTCACATACTCTCCAAGCAGAGGTTGGTGGAAGATTTTCCCCATCAACCTCTGTTTGGAGAATAGGACTCACAGTCAAACCTGGCATACGTAACCACACATGGGACATTAGATAACTCATGGGACATTTATACTATATAGATATTGATTAACTGGTTGCTGAGAATTAGTGGTTGCTTCAGACATAAGTTGGTTGGCCCAAGGAGCTTTTATAAGCTCCTTGGTTGGCCAAATGCTTAAAAAACTTTTTCAACCGCATCTCTATTTTGATGTTACAATGATGTTTTAAAAACTTAATTAACAACTTACACATTGATTGGCAAATAAGGTCTTAATTTGCATAAAACACGTCAATAGATGATTTACATATCATTTTTGATCAGCTCTTCGTGGTTATATATCCAGAATTGCAGCAAAGGTTGGATATCACATTGTGAAGAATACTGCCTAGCATTACATCAGTTAACTTATAGAGTTCGTTCATCAGGCCAGGTAGGAACAAGGCAAAGTAGTTCCATTTTAGGCTGGGACCCCCATTTTATGTCCCTTCCGAAAGACCATAGCAACCCCTTACAACATGTTAGAGCCAAGCCGACCCTGTGATTGAACTCAGGCCCATGGAATTGGATCCAGATGGCCAAGCAGCGGGGTTGCTTAAACCAGTGAGCCACGGAGACATGTCATATAACATCTTGGCCTGCTTGTATTGACTCATTCATAACTGTCATACATACAACACTGTGAATGACCCCTAAGTATGTTGCTGTTCCCAGCTTGTTGACCATGACAGTGTAGAGGAGGATGCTGAGGAGGACCAGGAGAATGTGGAGCCAGATGAACACCAGGACCGTGTCGTCACAGAGGCACAGCCTCAGCCAGGGGGTAAGACTGCAGGGAAGAGGAGGAAGAAGAAGAAAAAGAAGAAGGGAGGAGATAAGGAAGACAAGGGGTCACAAGAGGTAAAACCTTTGGAAGTATTAAAACTATCACTACTTTCTTAATCATGATACAAAATTAATTCATGTCAAATGATAAGAAGCCTCCAAACTTTTTAGTAAGAAGCATAAAGGAGGCGTGTGTACATTAGGGCCCTCCAGCCATCACTGAACAGAGACGGTGGGCGTTATAAACTTCCTGGCACATTTGACCAATAGCTGACGACACGTATCCGCAAGATCATGTGTTCATAAAATCATGTGTCTGTAACTCTCGTGAGTTTGCGTTCTGAAGTATATGGTCATCATTGATCCTGAAGAAGTGGACAGTGTTCGTTAAAACGAGGCTCTTTCTTTAAAGTTTAACCTCCTTGGTTAAAAGTTTGATCCGCATGTACTTTTTGTGTTAGAATAAAGTTTAGCATTGTACTATGATTACTACCAAGTTGAACATAGATGAGCTTCTATGATAAGCATCTTGAATCCAAGCAAAATGTCTTCTCAAAATATAACTGTAACATTACAGCCGTAATCTAGATTTGGTTATAAATTATATACATCCTAATATTAGGTTTATATGTGGATAGATGTTGCCTATAACACTGTAATGTGTACTTTGAAATTAAGATCTGTAATTGTATCATTCTTGAAGCAAAGATATAAGACACTTTATTAACACTATCACGAGTCATACTATTGAAAACTGTGCCCCTATTCTGTGTTGAAAGGCTCCAGAGGATGACATTGATGCCAGTATCAGGGCAGTGAATGAGATGTTGGGAGAGCTGCCCCTACAGCCTGCAGCCAGTAGTGAACACTCCACACTCCCTATCGGATCTAAATCACTTCTATCTGTAGAACACAGGTATGGGAAACATATGTTTGTATGGATAGAAATGTAGAATCTCATCTCGGACGACTGAGCATTACTCTTATTAGTCCCTATCGATTATTCTATGAACATTATTTGTTAAGATTTGACAGAATTGGAAATCTGATTTTTTGTAGACATTGTTACGTTGTACTTTTTGTAGTAGTCCACTGTGTTCTGCTGCTGCAGTGTTCTGCAATCTTGAACTCTCTCCACTTCTTCTTGTTACATAGACTACAAATAATGTTCATGTTTATTTTATCTTGACCAAAGAGCTTGATGAATGTTAATAAGTTATTTTAGTGCAAAGGTACATACTTTGAATATGGATGAATGATAAATACACATCTTCCTGCTTAACATGCAATTGTCTTGTTACTGTAACATTCAATTGTCTTCTTACACATGGTTAGAGTGGCTGCATAAAATGATCATGAGTTACATGACATATCTGTTCTTACAGACACCTGAGTCCAGAAAATGAAATGAAGAGAATATTTGGTGCTTCAACAGTTAGAGGAGAACAGAGGTTTGTTGGATACTGTGAAAGGCAATATTACAATATAGTTTGATAATTTTAGATAATATAATCCATAATCTAAAATTGTTACTGTAATTCATAATGTCTATTTTTATTTGTTTATTTTGCACATATAAAAAACAATAACAATAAAGTATAGAAAAGTAAATAAAAGTGCTGGAGGAGGGGAGGAGCCGGCTTCACTTGTACAGTGCCCTCCTCCACTTAACTAAACATTAACTAAGCTATATACAAATGTAGAAAATGTAAGATAAATAAAAGAATAGTAATGATTGGAAAACATTAACAATCAATCCTTAATTTAAATGATTAAGCTAATATATGACTCTACAAGAAATTAGTAACATGTACATATTCAATAAAATGTTTTGTTGAAGATTTTAAACATTTTTTGTAAATTGTTCCAGATCTAGAACCAGAAACAAACAGCACAAAAGGAGTTGGTTGTCACAGCCCAAAGCCAATTGGCCTCCTCTGTCTAAATCAGGTGAGTGAAACCTTCATTTCATATGAAAGAGAGGAAGTTGTTGATTATACATGTATTTTCACAGTATGTATTAAATCACTCGTGTAAGCTGTGCATAATGTACATGTATTTGTTTGGAGAGAGTTTCATGCATCTATTCTATTAGTGTGTTTAGAAACTAATTGTTTTTAAATCATTTTTCTTACAGGGATATCTATGAAGTTGATAGAGACAAAGAGGGGGTAAGTCATATGATAATTTTCATTTTCTCATTGCCAACGTACATCTAATAAACAGACAAACCTGTATCTCACAATGTACAAAAATAACTGATCGGTAATTGTTACCAATTCATCACAAAACAAAATTTTGCTGCATTGCCTTTTATATGTTGCAGGCTTTTAGTCAGGCATGCGTCAACGCGTCATCTGGACGCACTTTTCTTAGAATAACAAGAAATTTGACACTCTGGACGCCCTTACACTGGGGGAAAAATCCTCTGACAGGCATGAAATTCTGATTGACCAGGGATGCTACCAGGTCATCTGTGGTCACAGTCTTCTTCTGTGACCTCTGTAGCAGTATTTTTACCTCTTAGGATACCTTAGAATGCACTTTTTAAACTTAAAATCATCAAAAACTCTGCACCATGGAAGGTAGATGCCCCCGGACCTCCCTACAACAGTCACTTACCGCGACTCACCAATAAATTTGGACTCCCTATTGTAAAATCCTAGCTAAAAGCCTGATACGTTGCAATATTGAAAAATAGCAAGATTAGCTGTGGTGCTACTCTCCTATTGATGTTTTACTGTTACATGTATATCTTTCCAGATGCCAACATTTTACCTTTGAACACAACCGTGACTATCAGAAGGTCCAGTTTGACTTCTTAGATGCAGTTGAGTCTCTCAACCCAAACAACATTACGGTGAGATAATTATGTAGCTGAATACATGTTTCTATTGGGTCAATTTTGTACCTTACAACATGTTAAAACTTTTTATGCATTTTATACATTTGTGAGTATATTACCACCTTGTGCCACATGCTATTTTTTTACATCCATGCGTTATGATTAGTTTTATATTAAACTTTCCTCTCATCATTGCATGTATTTGAACCTATACAAGATTTTGATAGTAAAGACCTTATCATATTACTTGAGGTGCATTTCTTAAACCTGCAGTTTTTTGTTCTCTCACTAGGCGGTGCTACAGCTCCATCCCTACCACGTTGACTCGTTGACTCAGCTGAGTGATGTGTGTAAAATGAGTGAAGATTTACAGATGGCTTCAGAATTGATCAGGTGAGTAGTTCTGAAAATTTTAAA
>NC_049984.1:19148046-19148903 GCF_000003815.2 Branchiostoma floridae | reverse complement strand
GTAGCGCACGGCCCTACCCCTTCTAGGGTTGTGATCTGACGGACCTGATTTGATTCCCGGGAGTCAGCGTGTTGTTTCTTTCTGTTCCTACTCCTTTCTTACATAGTAAAAAAAAATCTAATGTATGTTTTGTGTATTTATAATATGTTTTGTGGTACAAGCAGCAGCCAGTAGCATCTAGTTGCTAGGGAAAACAAGTTGCCTAGCAACAGTTGCCATGTAAAAGACAATTTTTAATGGCTCCACCTTGATTTTTTATTCAGTGTTTGCATGTTTTATGATATCATCATCTGAGTATTTTGCACCCATCACATGGAATATTGCTGTTCCTGACTTGTTTGTATGTATCATATACAGAAAGGGCTCTGTACAGTTTTGAGTGTAGCTTCCACACTCTCTTCAATATGACCCTGGGGACTTGTAGACTGGACTACAGAAAAGCAGAGAACAGGTCAGAACTCTTTCCGCTATGTCTATG
This sequence comes from Branchiostoma floridae, assembly GCF_000003815.2. Lineage (NCBI taxonomy): Eukaryota > Metazoa > Chordata > Leptocardii > Amphioxiformes > Branchiostomatidae > Branchiostoma > Branchiostoma floridae. The sequence goes on along the minus strand of NC_049984.1, from coordinate 19,148,425 downwards.
TATGTGTTGTGATATAATGTCATATTACCTTGGGTCGCTAGGTGGCGCTATAAGTAATTACCTTATGTAACCTCTGCTTATTGGAACACTTTAGAAATTTACACTAACTGCTAACTGTATGTGTCATGATTTTATGTTTCAGGGCATTCTACCTGGCCTTGTTCAAACATCTGACATTCATTGGTCAGCGTGGCTGTTACAGGACAGCACTGGAGTTCTGCAAGCTCTTGCTAAGGTACACTGTCTTGTTCAGGGCAGGTTTTTGGCCAGACATGCGTCATGGTGTCATCTGGAGAAATTGGACGCACTAGAGGCCCTTACACTGGGGAGTAGATCCTCTGACGAGCATGAAATTCTGATTGATCAGAGATACCACTAG